>NC_092341.1:109537500-109625000 GCF_046630445.1 Rutidosis leptorrhynchoides
AATTTAATAAAATAAAAAATATTTTCTCTTTCCAAGACACTGAATTGACATTCTTTTCAATTCCCCTGTTTTTTCACCAATGTCAGTTTTCAATGTCAGTCATCACCAAGACACTGAACTAACACTGAACTGACGCGTCACCACACCCAGTGCTCTAACAGAGTTCTTAAAGAACATGGAGGTATTATGAATGATTCATCACATATTTCTTTTATTTATATTCAGATTCAGATTATCACTCAAAAAACATCAACAAATATACTAAATGGTGAACACAGGAGTAGTATTTAGTACTAAATCATCCTGTTCAATGTTCATCTCTTATCAAACACGGGCACATAGCTCGTGACAATGAAAATTGAAAATTTGAATTTAGTGATGTTGACGGTTGGACCTTACTTTTTGAATTGATGTCAAATATGACCTAGTCTTTTAATGTTAATTAAATTTATATACATGTGTTTGTGATTAGCAGTTGTTTCATAGATGATGACGTAACCAATGATGCAAAATTAAAAATTGAATGGAGTAAAACATTGCAAGTTGCAGTTTCCATATTTGGTACAACACGTTTAATTAATACTCTGTAAAACCCACCGTCACATAAAATGATATTATAATTATAAATTATAATTATATTGCTTTTACAATTGACATTTTTTTCAGTTCTTTGACCAATGACTTTTTTGACTTTGTTATATATGGTCAAACCCATTAAAGTTTTGACTTTCCCACGATTCAACCTATATAAACCATGCATACACTTACTCCATGCATCAACCAATTCTAAGTTTCAAAACACACACACAAAAAAGTAAAGAAAATGAGTACTAGCTCAGATGAAGGTACAAGTAGATCAGCCAATTGTACAAGTCAAGAGAAGATGTACAAGGGCATTCGATGTAGACGATGGGGAAAATGGGTATCGGAGATTCGTGTGCCTGGAAGCCGAGACCGGCTTTGGTTAGGCACGTACTCCACACCACAGGGTGCAGCTATGGCTCATGACGTGGCGTTATACTGTTTGAGAGGTGACACGTCTTTGCATAAACTTAACTTTCCGTCTATGTTACCTCCTACAGCTCGGACAGACCTATCTCCTAGGTCTGTCCAAAAGGTTGCATCCGACGCTGGCATGGCGATGGATGCACATTTAATTTCTTCCGGAGAACCAACGCAAAATAATGATCAATATGAGGGGATGAACATTTCTGTAGATGATTATTTTTAAGTATGGTTGATTGTATTTTTTTCACATTTGAAGTTGATAAAGCCAGACTCAATGTGTTAGTTATAAATATAAGTAAAGTGATCCGATTATGATCATAATATAAATCCACTGATGCGAATTGTACTATTAAGAAATGAACCTTATGATTAGTTAATGAAGACTGTATGTAACTCTGCATTTTGAACAAGTGGTTTCACCAGTGTGATACATGAAATCTTGTTATATCAATCAAGTTTTGATTAAATTACATATGGGTTAATTAAGGTACGCAAGGTGCAATTTGCATTATTAATCATACGTATTTGTTACACTAATTAGCAATTACAACTCGTATATGGCCGGCCGGAGCCAGGATAATCTTCTTAAAGGGCATTTTGTTAGGAGGCCAGATTTGAAAATATCACTAATACTTTTAAGAAATTTTCTAACGACCGTCCTAGAGATAATAGTTAAAAAATTTAGACACACATGTTTTGCTAGTACAATATTAATTATCACCTATTTCATAAAAAATAACTACCCTTAACCAATCAATTATGCCACTATCTATGTATGAATTTGTTTTTTTAATAACAGCTCTAAAAGATGTCATTAGAAAACTTCTACATTAAAACACAAAATTAAAGTAAAATTATACAATCATAAAAATATTTAAGGGGCAATTGCCCTACAACCATATGAAGGGTGTTCGTCAGTTCGAAACCGTTCCATTAGAAAAGGGATTTTTTGGAGTAACTGATTAGAAAACGAATTCAAAACCAAAATTAATACCAAACTGAAAATCAAATTCAAATTTTGCCTGAACCTAATTAGTCATAATTATAATATAATCATAATCATAATTATAATAGAAATAACTATGTTGTTGTTGTTGTTGTTATATAATAGAAATAACTATAAAAATCGGTTTTGAATTTCGGCTCTATTTTTGAGGTCAACAGCAAGCATCGATTTATTGGCGTCTTGACTGCCGTTTAGAGCCTAAATTGAATTCCAGACAGGATTTAAAACCTATGGAAATTTGATTCTACAATTTTTATGTCATCTCAATTTTATTTTACTATTTTTTTTTAAAAAAAATCTACTTATTGGCCGGAGGTCCACTCGGAAGCGATCTCTTTATCCGTCGAACAGAGAGAGAAATAACTTTCTCTACTTTTGAGAGTGTTTCACTCTAGGTGCAGAAATGACTTGTTTTTATTCTCGGATAGGGGAATGATTGTCTACATCTCACCTCCCCCATACACCACTCATGTGGTATTGAGTTTTGTTGTTGTTGTTGTATAATAGAAATAACTATAAAAATTGGTTTTGAATTTTGAATTCGGTTTTTGATTTTGAAATCGGTAAGTGATCTATATAAATCAATAATTTAATATCTTATTAGTTGAATTCGGTTTTAGAACGGAATTCAAAAAATATCGAAAACCTGAAATTGAATTTAGATTGCAAAACCGAACTGAAATCCTAATAAAAATTCGGTTTGGTTTTTCTTCCGGTTTTCATTAGGTTTGGTTTTCTTAAACAGTTAGAAATCGGATATGTGTTAGAAATAAAAAGACAGCAAGATTAACTTTTACAAAAAGGGAAACATACCTTTATTTTTTCCATGATATTGTCATATAGCCGTTAGGCTATTCTCTGTATAAGTTCAGCTTTCATCTTCCAAATGTGAAACTCAATTAAGTGAAAATATTCAATACTCAAGCAAAATACAATTACAATTCTTATTTTAACATGGCATCAGAGCTTGTGTTGATGATCTAAATCATTCAATCACAGCAATTTAAATCATTTGCCTATTTTTTTTCGTTTGAGTGGTTATCATGGCAGAACATGACAGCCAAACTCAACTCATTACAGAATTAACTAGCCAATTGGCTAGAATTCTCCAAACCAACAATGAAAATCAATCACAAAGGCATCCTGATTCTTTAAAAATCAGTGTTACCCTTGACAACTCAAATTATTCATTATGGTCTCGTATGATCAAGGTTGCCATCGGAGGTAAATCCGAGGCCCTCCTCAATCATTTAACCGAAGATCCACCATCAACCAACAACCAGAAGTGGAACCAGGAAGACTTGGTGGTATTTTCATGGATCATTCAAAATATAGAGCCACAAATTGCAAGCAATCTGGCCCAGTTCCCTACAGCAAAAACCTTATGGAATGCCCTCATTACAACCTACAGTTCTGGTAAAGACAAACTCCAAACCTTTGATTTACATGTTAAAGCTAATAATATCAGGCAAGATGGTAAATCAACCGAAGAACTGTGGTTGAAATTGCAAGGAATCTGGGGTGAAATCGACACAAGGGATCCAAATCCCATGGAACATCCGAATGATATTGTCAAATATAACAACATCAGGTCAGAACAAAAACTTTTCCAGTTTTTAAATTCTTTAGATCATAAACATGACAATATCAAACGTGAGTTATTAAGAACCGATCCATTACCCACTGTCGAAGGAGCTTATGCTGCAATTCGAAAAGAAAATGCACACCAATTTATATTTAATAATAAAACGGATGCCTTTACCCAATCTGGCATAGCCACTGGTCTGGTAGCACCGGCATCAAAATCCAATGATTTCGACGGCCATGGTTTGCTATCAAGAAATCAACAGCGCCGGTCAGACTCCACGTCATCATCCCGAGATAAAGACAACCTTGAATGTACAAAGTGTGGTATGAAACGACATACCAGAGAACAATGCTTCAAGGTTATTGGATACCCCGATTGGTGGGCTGATAAACACAGAAAGGGAAAAGCCTCGATGGTAACGACGGCCACAACCAAGGGAAAACAGGAGGATAACGAAACCTGCACCACCACTCAAGGTGGTTTCGGTTTATTCACAGCCGAGCCACCATCATCATCATCATCATCCGGTGAAGGTAACAGGGGATTGGGATTAGGGATTAAATCCCCAAAAATCATACCCGACAAATTGAATAAAGTGGGTGGGGATAAATATGTCGATGAGTATGATGGGTTAGGAGTGTCGGTCACCAACTCAACACCCACCACCGAATTTAATTCCCCAAATTGTTTTATTGACACAAATAGTCCCTGTAATAATATAGTTGGTAATAAACAAATAAAACCTTTTTTCAATAAAACTAAAGATTTTAAAATGAAAAATAACGTTTCGTCAATTAATATTGTTTCAAATAAAACAAAAAGTAATGAGTGGATTATCGATTGTGGTGCCACCGATACTATGACTTTTAATAAAAATGATATTATTATAAATACGAAACCAAACAAAACCAAAATTAAAACCGCTAATGGCGGTATTATACAAGTCAAGGGCGGGGGAACAGTTGAAATCTCACCAAATTTAAAATTAAAAAACTGCCTTTATGTTCCCGATCTCTCCCATAAATTACTGTCTGTTAGTCACGTGACAAAAGAACTTAATTGTACCGTCTTATTACACCCTACATTCTGTATCTTACAGGACATCAGAACGGGGGAGATAGTTGGGCGTGGTACTGAACGGGATGGTCTATACTATGTGGATGAGGTCACTCAAGATTGTAGGATCATGCTAGCTCACGGGACTCCCGACAGACAAGCATGGTTGTGGCATAGACGTCTTGGTCATCCGTCTGCTGGATATTTACGCATTTTATTTCCTAATTTATTTTCTTCAAATAAAAGTATTGAGTGTGAAACTTGTATTTTGGCCAAAAGCCATCAAAACTCGTTTAAAACTAGTAATACAAAGACCGAACGTCCTTTTGCTTTAGTTCACTCCGATGTATGGGGACCCGCAAGGGTTAATGGGGGACACAATTTTCGATATTTTCTTTTATTTATTGATGATTGTACTCGTATGACTTGGACATATTTTTTAACTAACAAATCCGAAGTATTTGATAAATTTACTATTTTTTCAAACATGATTCAAACACAATTCCAAAGTAAAATACAAGTTTTAAGATCCGATAATGGTGGTGAATTTGTCAACAGTCAAATGCAACTCTTTTGTGAAGAAAGGGGTATTATTCATCAAACCACGTGTCCACACACACCTCAACAAAATGGGGTGGTTGAAAGAAAAAATCGTATTTTACTAGAAATAACCCGTGCTTTAATGATTGAATCTAATGTTCCAAGATCTTTTTGGCCTGAAGCTCTTGCCACTGCAACTTATCTTGTAAATAGACTCCCAACTAGAGCTTTAGAACTTAAGAACCCTCTTGAGGCCTTGACTAAATTTTATAAACCGCCATCTAATCTCACCCTAAGACCTCGAATATTTGGGTGCACGGTGTTTGTTCACATTCCTAAAATCGAACGAACCAAATTAGATGCGTGTGCTGAAAAATGTGTTTTTGTGGGATACGGGGTAAATCAAAAGGGGTATAGATGCTATAGTCCAAAAAGGAAACACATGTACACTACAATGAATTGTGATTTTTTGGAAACTGAATACTTCTATACCCAACACACAAGTCAGGGGGAGACAGACTTTGGTGACGCTGTGAGTTGGCTAGATATTCCATCATCTGAAGAAGTGACTCATCATACCACTCCACAAAGTCCTCCTCCAATCAGTACTACGGTTAATGATCTTCCCGACCATACAGAGGTAAATACCGAATCTCCTGATATTACTAATCATGAAAATTTAGAGGAGATTTTACAGGAAAATAGCGATCAAGTATATCCTGAAAATGAAACACAACAACAAGAACCGGAACGATATGTTCTTCCTCCAAGAATCAACCGAGGAATTCCTCCCAGGAGATACTCTCCTGAGAGAACTGTATCAAAATCAAGATATCCAATGGCAAATATTGCTAGAGGAAATCTATCAAAAGAAGCAACAAAGTTCACTTCCGCATTATACTCTGAAGAAATTCCAACAACGGTTGAACAAGCTCTAAAATCAACATACTGGAGGAAAGCAATGGAAGATGAAATGGAGGCTCTCAAGGTAAATAATACTTGGAAAAAATGTGTTCTTCCAGAATCAAAGAAACCAGTAGGATGTAGATGGGTATTCACAATCAAACACAAAGCCGATGGATCTGTCGAAAGATATAAAGCACGGCTTGTTGCCAAAGGGTACACTCAAACCTATGGCGTTGATTACTCAGAAACTTTCTCACCGGTTGCAAAAATTGATACTATTAGAATTCTTTTCTCCGTTGCCGCAAACAAAGACTGGCCACTTCACCAATTTGATGTTAAAAATGCTTTCCTACATGGAGAACTCAAAGAAGAAGTCTATATGGAAGGTCCTCCCGGTTTCACATCAGAATTCAAAGAAAGGGAAGTTTGTCATCTTAAAAAATCTCTTTATGGTTTAAAACAATCCCCTCGGGCTTGGTTTGGGCGTTTTACTATTGCTATGAAAAATTACGGTTTTAAACAAAGTAATTCCGACCATACTTTATTTTTAAAAAAAAGAGGAAACCTTATCACGTGTCTCATTATTTATGTTGACGACATGATTATCACAGGAAATGATCAAGAGGAAATTACAAACTTAAAAGCTAACCTTTTTAAAGAATTTGAAATGAAAGATCTCGGAGGTCTTAAATACTTTCTGGGAATCGAAGTTTTACGTTCAAAAAGGGGAATTTTTATATGTCAAAAGAAATATATACTTGATCTTCTTGCAGAAACAGGAATGGTCGACTGCAAACCCGCGGATACTCCTATGATTCCAAACCTCAGGTTATATATAGAGGATGATGCCAAAGCAGCAGATCGAATTCAATACCAAAGGATCGTGGGAAAACTTATCTACCTAGCTCACACTCGTCCAGATATATCACATGCTGTTGGAGTTGTTAGTCAATTCATGCATCAACCACAACAACACCATATGGATGCAGTATGGAGGATTATCAAATATCTAAAAGGCACTGCAGAAGATGGAGTCCTGTTCGAGAAAAACAATCATCTAGAAGCACAAATATTCACCGATGCGGGTTACGGAGGAGAAAAGGGAGATAGAAAATCAACATCCGGATACTTTGCCTTTGTTGGAGGGAATTTGGTTACTTGGAGAAGCAAGAAACAAAAGGTTGTTGCCCTGTCTAGTGCTGAAGCTGAATTTCGGGGAATTTCACGAGGTGTAACCGAGGCTTTATGGATCAAGAAACTTTTGACGGAAATTGGTTTTCCTCCTAATACCTCGATCAAGATCATGTGTGACAACGAAGCGGCAATTGCAATTTCAGAAAATCCAGTTCAACACGATCGAACCAAACATATAGAAATTGACAGACACTTCATTAAAGAAAAATTAGAAGCCGAAATCATATCTTTACCTCACGTCCGATCAGAAGACCAACTAGCCGATATCTTAACCAAGTCCGTCAACGGAAGACTTTTCAAAGGAATACTCTCCAAGTTGAACATCGGAAACCCCACTATTCAACTTGCAGGGGAGTGTTAGAAATAAAAAGACAGCAAGATTAACTTTTACAAAAAGGGAAACATACCTTTATTTTTTCCATGATATTGTCATATAGCCGTTAGGCTATTCTCTGTATAAGTTCAGCTTTCATCTTCCAAATGTGAAACTCAATTAAGTGAAAATATTCAATACTCAAGCAAAATACAATTACAATTCTTATTTTAACAATATGATATTTAATACCCCTGATAAGTTTCCAACTCTGAACATGAACATGTATCTTAAATTTTTATAATAGTTCTTCATATGTAGTCGGCACTCGGCAAGGTACAGTTAACGAACCATCATGTTGATGAGACTTAAGTAACACATATGATAGAATCATTCAAACATAGCAATCCTTTTCATCACAACAAGACAAGACAAGACACTACTCTGTCATTGGACTACTGGGAATCTAACAGTAATTGGGGGCCATCCAAGATAGCATTTCAAATGAGTAAATCCACAATGTGCATGTCGATATCCATGCTTGTAACTTGTAAATGCATGTAGAGTACTGTCATTATCATTTACATAAAGCTTGGTTTAGTTATATCTTTATATGTTTTATTCCTTAGTGTGGATCGACATGTATTAATTAGTATTAAAATTAAAAGTTAAATCTATTTTATTAGCATTACAGGTGCATTATTTTTAACGGCAAATTATATACTCAGTAAACAACATCCACTAGATACGAACCAATGTCCTGAGATACTAAGACAAACACATGTAAGAATGTAAATAATAGCGTTCCAAATCGTCTAAACTGTCAAATTATTGAATGTTTTAATGTCAATGCATCAACATAACAAGCAATACCTTCATCTAATCTAACATACAAGAGGCGAAACCTCATCAAATTCTCCTAACAAACTACAAAATGATTTTGGAAGCTGAGCATCTAAATATACGCTAACTTCTCCCCAAATCATTATACAATGTACCTACGCGAAAAACTCAAAACTGATAAACAACAAACCAAAATACTAAGCACAAATGGTCTTTGAGGCATGCCAGCAGATATCGACATGCAAGTGAAAAAATTCAAACTTTTTAGACTTTCTAAAATATCCGTGTTCATTTATCATTTATTATATTATATTATATTTTTTAAAATTTTTTTTCTTACTTATTGGCCGGAGATCCACTCGGAAACAATCTCTCTATCCGACGAATAGAGAGAGGGATGAGTTTTTCTACTTTTGGGAGTGTTTTTCACTCTGGGTGGAGAAATGACTTGTCTTTATTCTCGGATAGTGGAAGGATTATCTACATCTCACTTTCCTCATACACTACCTATGTGGTATTGGGTTTTGTTTGTTTATATTATTATATTATATTATTATATAAATATACTAATACACAGAGTGGTACTACTGTATTCCATTTGTCATCAAAATCTTCGTTTAAATAGTATATAAAATAATTAAATGATTCACTAAACTAATAATGGCATACATTTTTTCCTTTGCAGAAATAGCATATAACAATAAAACTATCTCTAAATCACTATTGTAATCCCGCTAACTCCGCAGCGAAGCACGGGTTACATTAGCTAGTTTATACTATTTTTTGATTGATCGGATCAGATGAATATCCGATTGATCAAGCATCCACATCCAAAGGTAGTATTTAGTACTAAATCATCCTGTTGAATGCTCATCTGTTATCAAACATAGGCACATAGCTCGTGACAATGAAAATTGAAAAGTTGAAATTAGTGATGTTGACGGTTGGACCTTACTTTTTGAATTAATGTCAAATATGACCTAGTCTTTAAAAGTTAATATTAATTAATTACTACGTAGTATTATTTAATTTTAATTAATTACTATTATTTAATTTTAATTTAATTAATTACTATTATTTAATTAAATTTATATACATATGTTTGTAATAACCATTTGTTTCATAGGTGATGACGCAACCTATGATGCAAAATTAATAAATGAATGGAGTAAAACATTGCAAGTTGCAGTTTCCATAATTGATACAACACGT
Source organism: Rutidosis leptorrhynchoides (assembly GCF_046630445.1). Classification (NCBI taxonomy): domain Eukaryota; kingdom Viridiplantae; phylum Streptophyta; class Magnoliopsida; order Asterales; family Asteraceae; genus Rutidosis; species Rutidosis leptorrhynchoides. The sequence continues at coordinate 109,547,167 of NC_092341.1, forward strand.
TTAATCGGTCGGTCCCGAAAATTTAAAGGCCTAGAACTAGGTAAAGAAAAAAATCCTTAGATTTCTTTTTTTTTTCCTAGGGCATTTGTATGTTGTTATACACCTATTGTGCTTTGCTTTCGGTACTTCAGTTGTTTTTCTCTAGTTTTTTTTACTTTTCAAATCTTCTATTATATCTGTATATATAAAAAAATAGGGTCCCTGAAAATCGAGAACCCTGAGCAGTTGATCACTTTGTTCCCCCTCCGAACCTCCCCGCGTTTAATCAATAAGAGTACTCTTTAAAACCCACCGTCACATAAAATGATATTTAATTTTATTGCTTTTAAGATTGACTTCTTTTTTTTCAGTTCTTTGACCAATGACTTTTTTGACTTTGTTGTATACGGTCAAACCTATTATAATTTTGACTTTCCCACGATTCAACCTATATAAACCATGCATACACTTACTCCATGCATCTACCATTTCTAAGTTTCAAAACACACACATAAGAAAGTTAAGAACATGCGTACAAGCTCAGATGAAGGTACAAGTAGATCAACCAGTGGTACAAGTCAAGAGAAGATGTACAAGGGTATTCGATGTAGACGATGGGGGAAATGGGTATCGGAGATTCGTGTGCCTGGAAGCCGAGACCGGCTTTGGCTAGGCACGTACTCTACACCACAAGGTGCAGCTATGGCTCATGACGTGGCGTTATACTGTTTAAGAGGGGACACGTCTTTGCATAAACTTAACTTTCCGTCTATATTACCTCCTACGGCTCGGACGGACCTATCTCCTAGGTCCGTCCAAAAGGCTGCATCCGACGCTGGCATGGCGATGGATGCACGATTAATTTCTTCCGGAGAAACATCACGGAATAATGATCATTTGAGGGGATGAACATTTCGGTGGACGATTATTTTTAAGTATGGTTGATGGTATTTTCTCACATTTGAAGTTGACAATGCCAAACTCAATGTGTTTGATATAATACAATGTATGTATGTATCGATACAATTATGATAATAAATTCAAAATATAAATCCACTAATGCGAATTCTACTATTAAAGATTGAACCTTGATATTAACGATTATGAAAAGGGCTAAAAAGATAGATATACGTTACATGTTTGTGTATTTAATTGTGCATTTTCTACAAGTGGTTTTAAATTAGGTTCGGTTTCGATTGAAATCAAAAAAATAAAAATTTAACCAAAGTAATTGTAAAAACCGATTCTGAAATTGACATTTGGTGCTGAAATCGATATGTGATCTATACATATTAATAAGTTACTTTATTAGTTGAATTCAGTTTTCGATTTAACCGAATTCAGAAAAATAAACCGGAAATTCGAACCGATAACCAAATCCAGATATGGAAACCAAACTCAAATTCGGGTTTTTTTTTTTTTTTTTTTTTCATTCGGTTTGATTTCAAATTAAACAGTTAGAAATCGATAATGAATACAATGGTTATGCATCCGGATCTGACATGAACATGGATCTTAAAGTTTCATGATGGTTCTTCATTTATAGTCGGCAAGGTACACCAAATGAACTATCATGTTGATGAGATTCAAGTAACAAATATGATAGAATAATTCAAACATAGCGATCCTTTTCATCTCAACAAGACACTACCATGTCATTGAACATTTGATCACATGGCAATCCTGAAGGATTTTCTTGTGCCCGAGAGACATAATAAATTAATGTGGCTTACATGTTGTGATCCAAGTCGGGTCATACCCAATAACAAGCTATCAACACTTTATGTATTTGTTTTGACAATCGGATCATTAAAGCAAATACACGACACTTGAATTTTAGAAATTGGTTTTCTAAAATAAATGCTAGATATAATTATTTGGATAATTATAAGTTACTACATGTTGTATATTATTTATATAGGTTATAAATAATATAAAGTGTATGTAACATATGTGTGTTGCATTTTATTTTATAAAAGGCTTATAAAATAAAATACTTACAACTAAATGCATGTATGTTTTATAAATATGTAATAAAATATAAAATAAATGGAAGGGGTGGGGGGCCATTTTTGAAGGCTCCTAGGTGCCAACCACCCTTCCTTGATTACTCCATATAATTATGACTAATACACATGCATTGGTGCAACTTTTAACACACTCTTTGACTCTAGCATTTTGAAAATAATACTTGCAATTTCCTCTCCTTCTTGGTTGATTTTTGCAAGTAATTAAGTGTCTAAAATCCTAACCAAGTCTTGGGTGTTGATTATTGCTTGTGGGTATCAAAGATTTGAGGCTTCAAGTTAGAAGTTTTCTTCATCTACATCATCTTCTTCATCCTAGTTCTTCACCTCCATTTTGGAGTAGGTATAAACATCTAACTAGCTCTATTTACATTTAAGTGTATTTTCAAGACTAGATCTTTAATGGATTTCAAATTTAAAAGGGTTAAACTTTACATGCATAAACTTGAAATTGCTTCCGCTTTATATATACATATACACACGAATTTATATGTAACAAAATGGGTTTGTGACTTTGTTTATGTATTGAAATCCATCAATGGTATCTAGAGCCAAAGTCTTGTTAATATGCTTCTTGTTTTTGGCTAGTAAACTCACTTTCTTTACAATCTACCAACATGCATGAAAGTAGAATGTAAAAATATTGAGTTTTGGTGGGTGTATGGTGATGGCCGAAATATTTGGTCCCAAAAATGGGTTTGGGATTTCAAGTTTTGGCCATGTTTGATGTTATGTTGTTGTTCACAATCGAGCCTAGGCCATGTGTTTGTTTGGTTGATTGATTTGGTGATTATTCATGGGTGTAATATTCATTCATATGGCTTGTAATTATTTTGTAATTTTGGTTTGTAAAAGTTGTAATTAATCTTGTATTTTGTATGTAATTTGTTCTATTTTGGTTTGTAAAATAGAATAGGTTGTTATTTCATTTTCTAGAAAAATTGTATTAGGATATGATTTTGTAAAATGAAAGTGAAGATTCATGAAGAAGATTACAAGATGAAGTTTTGAAGATTACAAGATTAAGTGGGAGATTTTGGTAAAATCTCTTACTTTGGTTTAACCCCTTAGGTGACATTTGTTTATTGGCTAAACAAATGTCTACCAAAATGGCTCTTGATTGTGAACACTTTGCTATGCATGTTTGTGTATGTTTGTATGTTTGGTTGCTACAAGATCATCACATGATTACACTTGCATAATACATTATAAAATGGTTATAATAAAACATAACAAAATGACACTAATAATTGGTTATTAGACTTGAATAAAATGGTTTATTTAAAAAGGTAATGAAATGGTTAAAACTAGTAATTGGTTACTAAAAGGCACATGAAAATGGGTTTTTCATAAACATACTACACACCAAATGCATGTTGGTGTATAGCACTTTGTTTTCTAAACTAGAATGTAGAAAACCTAAAATCCCTTTACTAATACAAGATAAACAAGTTAAACGCCATCCTTTTGTGGAAACACTTAGACATATTAGGAATCTCATGATGGGATAAAGGTCACCTAACCGTCATGAGTGAACTAATATGAATAAAGTACACTTTGCATGCTTGTGGGATAAAGGTCACCTAACCACTTGTATGTTAAGTCTACATGTCTACACAAGTAGGACGACTTGATTTGGGAATCATGAACTTAGGGTCACCGAAGCATGAGGAACAAATAGGCGTTGATGGGATTAATATGCCATGCAAAAGGATTGCATGATCCCATAACTTAGAAGTTGCAAAAGGATTGCAATTGTCATTATGACTACCTAGCTAAATCAAATGACGGGATAAAGGTCACCTAACCGAAATTTGATTTACCGTTGGATTCTAATATTTAATAAAACAAATTAAAAGGGTATTGTTTATTAAATCCAAATCGATACTTAAAAGAACTTTGTTGAATTTTGTAGATGGCCGCTAATAACAACAACAACATGAACAACGCACCACTTAACTTTAACAACCTATCGTTACGGTCTCTCCTCGAGAAAGACAAACTCAACCATACAAATTTTATGGATTGGTTCCGCAATCTTCGGATTGTCCTCAAACAAGAGGATAAAATGTATGTGCTTGAGGACCCCATTCCCGACCAACCGGATGAGAGTGATGTGGAGGCAATGGCCTCTTACGATAAGTATTGCCACGACTCCCTTCAAGTCTCATGCTTAATGCTTGGGACTATGATACCCGAACTCCAAAAGGATTTCGAGCATCATAGCGCTTACGACATGATAACACAATTGAAGGAGATGTTTCTCCAACAAGCACGTGTTGAGCGTTTCGAAACGGTTCGGGCGCTTCATGCTTGTCGTATGGACGAATCCCAATCGGTTTCATCTTATGTACTTAAGATGAAAAGCCTTATCGATCGTGCTAACCGTCTCAACCTTAACATATCTAATGAGTTAGCCACCGATCTTATCCTTAACTCCCTATCAAAGAGGTTTGATCAATTTGTAATTAATTACAACATGAATGGGATGGATAAGAGCATAGGTGAGCTTCATGGTATGCTTAGGACGGCGGAAACAAGCATGGGTAAAAGAGCTTTACCCGTGTTAGCAATCGATCAAGGTGGGTCTAAAGGTAACACCTCTAAGCCAAAGGTGGCTAAGAGAAAAGGACCCGTCCATCAAGGCAAAGGGAAGGGGAAGATGGTTACCCCAACCATCAACAAGGCCAAGAAGCAAAAGGTAGCCGAGAAGGCAAACCCCAAGGAAGACCCATGTTTCGGTTGCGGTGAGATGGGTCATTGGAAACGAAACTGTCCGGTCTATCTTAAAGAGTTGAAGGACAAGAGGGATGCAGGGCAAACCTCAGGTAATATATATATGGTATATATAGAGCTTAGTATTACTTCTTCTAATACATGGGTATTAGACACGGGATGTGGAACTCATATTTGCAATTCTTTGCAGGGGTTCAAAAGAAGTGATCATAAAGCGGGAACATCAAGTCTCTATATGGGCAATGGTGCAAAGGTGCATGTTAAAGCTCAAGGAGAATTTGTTTTGAAGCTTCCAAGTGGATTGGAGCTTATTTTAGAAAATGTTTTGTATGCACCGGATTTATGTCGAAACATTATTTCTATTTCTCGCTTAAGACAATGTGGTTTCAATGTTAATTTTATTGATAATGATATCCATTTTTCTAAAGATGATATATTCTATTTCAAGGCTACGCCTTCAAATGGAATTTATGAATTGGTTCATGATGATGCATCATCTAATAGCTCAATATACCATACTAGCACCAAGAAACTCAAAAGGGATTTGAGTGATTCCTATTTATGGCATTGTCGCCTTGGACATATAAACAAGAACCGAATGCATACACTTCAAAGGAATGGACTTTTGAAATCAAATGAAATGGATTCGTTTGATGTATGTGAATCTTGTTTACAAGGCAAGATGACTAAAGCACCTTTCAAAGGCACTCATGAAAGGGCTAAAGATTTATTGGGTTTAATACATTCGGATGTATGTGGACCCTTTAAACCCATAACTAGGAATGGTGAAAGATACTTTGTTACTTTCATTGATGACTTTAGTCGTTTCGGATATGTCTATTTACTAAGACACAAGGACGAAACGTTTAAAGCATTCAAAGAATATCAAAACGAAGTACAAAATCAACTCAATAGGACAATCAAGGTACTTCGTACCGATAGAGGAGGTGAATACCTAAGCGATGCCTTCCAAGATCATCTTAGGAGTTGTGGGATCATCTCACAACTTACTCCACCCGGAACACCCCAACTTAATGGAGTATCCGAAAGGAGGAACCGAACCCTAATGGATATGGTTCGATCTATGATGGCTAGAAGCTCGTTACCTCTATCATTTTGGGGTTATTGTCTAAGCTCCGCGGCTCGTATTTTAAATATGGCCCCAACCAAGAAAGTGGAACGAACTCCTCATGAGATGTGGTTTGGAAAACCTCCTTCTCTTTCATACTTGAAAGTATGGGGATGTGAAGCTTATCCTAAGCGTTATGTAGCAAATAAGCTACATGCTCGATCCACAAAGTGTATCTTCATAGGATATCCCAAAGATGACATAGGATATTACTTCTATGATCCATCCGAGCAAACGGTATTTGTAGCTCGGAAAGCGGAATTCCTTGAAACCAAGTTCCTTATGGAAGGTGATGGTGAAAGAAAAATAGATCTTGTAGAGGTACAAGATCAAGCCGATGATACACAATTGGTTGACACTAGCACTCAACATGAGGATGCTGAAAATGATCAAGTGGATGGTCAAGGTACACAAGACGTTCGAAGATCTAGTAGGATTAGTAATCCTCCCGAGAGATATGGGTTTCTCGTGGATGGTTGCTATACGGTTGATTTGGATGAACCGACAAACTACAAAGATGCTTTATCAAGGATAGATAAAGATAAATGGCAGGAAGCCATGAACGCCGAGATGCAATCCATGTATGAAAACCAAGTTTGGGAACTTGTTGAGCAACCTCCTAGCTCTAAGCTAGTTGATTGCAAGTGGATTTTCAAGATGAAAACCGACATACATGGAAACTTGGATACATACAAAGCTAGACTTGTAGCAAAGGGTTTCACTCAAACTCAAGGGGTTGACTATGATGAGACCTTCTCGCCTGTGGCAATGCTAAAGTCTATTAGGATATTATTTGCCATCGCTGCTCATTATGATTACGAAATTTGGCAAATGGATGTCAAAACCGCTTTCCTAAATGGATATCTTGAGGAAGATGTCTATATGGCACAGCCCGAAGGTTTTGTCGATCCGAAAAATCCTAAAAAAGTATGCAAGTTAAAGAAATCAATCTATGGGTTGAAACAAGCATCGAGAATGTGGAATCATCGTTTTAATGAAGAGGCAAAGAAATTTGGCTTTATTAAAAATGGTGATGAAGCTTGTGTATACAAGAAGGCTAGTGGGAGCTCCATAATGTTCCTTGTGCTATATGTGGATGACGTATTATTATTTGGGAATGATATAACCACAATGCAAGAGGTCAAAACTTGGTTAAAAAGTTGCTTCTCCATTAAGGATCTTGGAGAAGCACAATATATATTGGGGATTGGAATCTATAGGAATAGATCCAAGAGATTGATAGGCTTAAGTCAAAGTACATACATTGATAAGGTCTTGAAAAGGTTCAAGATGGAAAACTCTAAGAAAGGTTTGGTACCTATTCAAAGAGGAACCGTTCTCAGTTCATCTCAGTGTCCTACCACGAAAGATGAACAAGAGAGAATGAAGAAAGTCCCATACGCATCTGCTATTGGGTCTATCATGTATGCAATGATATGTACTAGACCGGATGTGTCATGCGCTCTAAGCTTGACAAGTAGATACCAGAATAACCCAGGAAATAGTCATTGGACTGCGGTTAAATGTATATTGAAATACCTTAGAAGGACTAAGGATATGTTTCTAATATATGGGTCTGGTGAGGAGGAACTCGTTGTAAAAGGTTACGTGGACGCGAGTTTCCAAACTGATCGAGATGACTCTCGGTCACAATCCGGTTATGTATTCATGTTAAATGGTGGTGCGGTCTCTTGGAAGAGTGCGAAACAGGAAGTTGTTGCGTTATCCACTACAGAGTCGGAGTACATTGCCGCCTCATTGGCAGCTCAGGAAGCTGCATGGATGAAGAAATTCATCGACGACTTAGGAGTGGTCCCTTCCATTCAGGACCCTCTTGAGATCTTTTGTGACAACGAGGGTGCGATTGCTCAAATCAAGGAACCTCGTGCTCATCAAAAGACTCGTCACATTGAGCGGAGATTCAACTACATTAGGGATGAGGTTGAAAAGGGAAAGATATGTATTCACAAAGTTCACACAGATCAAAATGTTGCGGATCCACTCACGAAGCTTTTACATGGGCCAAAACATGAGGGACATGTTTGTGCATTAGGGCTTCGACATTCTAGTGATTGGAATTGATCTACTTTATGTATTGTAACGGAACGAATTAGTTCAAACTCATTAATATAATTATGGTATTAATTTAAATTATGAGTCATGTTCCAATTTAGCATATTTTATCCATGAATAAATTATTATTCTAAATTCCGTAGTTGATCACATTTGTGGGAACAAGTGTGAGGTCTAGACTATTATGAACTTGGATTGGTTAACATTCAAATGGTGAATGTAGGGCAAGGTTGCAACCAAGGTTCATAGATATTTGTGGGACACAAATATTGGAAGACCCGCTCTCAAGATTACTATATGGAACCTTTGTGGTTGATCACATGTAATCTTGAGTAAAGGAGAATATCATTATATCCTCTGACCTGAGACACATATTGGGTTCAGATATTCACCGAATATTGTGCCTTGATTCTTTCCTTCGCTATTCTGAAACATGGTAGTACATAAGGGAGGTTTCAGGTATGGTACGAAGTGTAATGTCTAGGACGTATGTAGTCAAGATGGAATTTGTCCCTCTTATTCGTTGAGAGTCAGATGTCTAAGGCCTGACAAAGTTAAATCTATAAGAGAGTGATCATTCTATGTCTCTTGGATTTAACATGACATCTAGGGCAAAAGGATATATTGAAAGATTCACCTAAATCATATTCGAAATGGAAACTCGAAAGGGATGATGTTATTGAATGGCACTAAGTCATAACATGTTGGGGGTGATGGACGGTCGTTAGGTGGTATCTGTCACTTGCATTAATTCCTTATGTTTCTCGTGCAAGTGGGAGATTGAAGGATTTTCTTGTGCCCGAGAGACATAATAAATTAATGTGGCTTACATGTTGTGATCCAAGTCGGGTCATACCCAATAACAAGCTATCAACACTTTATGTATTTGTTTTGACAATCGGATCATTAAAGCAAATACACGACACTTGAATTTTAGAAATTGGTTTTCTAAAATAAATGCTAGATATAATTATTTGGATAATTATAAGTTACTACATGTTGTATATTATTTATATAGGTTATAAATAATATAAAGTGTATGTAACATATGTGTGTTGCATTTTATTTTATAAAAGGCTTATAAAATAAAATACTTACAACTAAATGCATGTATGTTTTATAAATATGTAATAAAATATAAAATAAATGGAAGGGGTGGGGGGCCATTTTTGAAGGCTCCTAGGTGCCAACCACCCTTCCTTGATTACTCCATATAATTATGACTAATACACATGCATTGGTGCAACTTTTAACACACTCTTTGACTCTAGCATTTTGAAAATAATACTTGCAATTTCCTCTCCTTCTTGGTTGATTTTTGCAAGTAATTAAGTGTCTAAAATCCTAACCAAGTCTTGGGTGTTGATTATTGCTTGTGGGTATCAAAGATTTGAGGCTTCAAGTTAGAAGTTTTCTTCATCTACATCATCTTCTTCATCCTAGTTCTTCACCTCCATTTTGGAGTAGGTATAAACATCTAACTAGCTCTATTTACATTTAAGTGTATTTTCAAGACTAGATCTTTAATGGATTTCAAATTTAAAAGGGTTAAACTTTACATGCATAAACTTGAAATTGCTTCCGCTTTATATATACATATACACACGAATTTATATGTAACAAAATGGGTTTGTGACTTTGTTTATGTATTGAAATCCATCAAATCCAATATTAATTGGGGACCATCCAAGATACTATTTCAAATGAGTAAATCCACAATGTGCATGTCTACATCCATGCTTGTAACTTGTAAATGCATGTAAAGTACCGTCCTTATCATTGACATAAAGCCTCTGTTGTTAGTTTTTTAAAGTTTTGTTTAGTTAATGTGGATCGACATGTATGAATTAGGATTAATAGTTACTAAATTATTTTTACACAAAATCGCTAAAATGGTCCATGTAGTTTGTACCAAAATGCTGATTTTGTCCTTCTGCTTTTTTTTACTGATTTTGTCCCAGTGGTTTGTTAATGTTACTGATTTAGTCCCTATTTCTGACGGCCGTCAAAAAGTTCCGCTAACTCCAGTCATGTGCCAAACATGTGAGGGTATTTTCGTCTATTTCTTTCCCTTATTAACAAAATTGCTGAAATCGTCCCTGTAGTTTGTAACAAAATTGCTGAAATCATCCCTGTGGTTCGTAACAAAATTACTGAAATCTTTATCCCACAAAATTTTGTCTTCCTCGCCTTCATCTTTATCCTCAAAAAATATGAACAAACCCTAATTTTTTTTTTTCATTTTCTTCAAACACTTTAATTAACATGGTAATTTCAAACCCACCAAAATTAAAACTAAATCCGCTATGCTTAACAAGTAAAATTAAAACTAAATCTACTAGCGATTAAGACCCGAAATCGAGTGCAAATCGTTCCTATAGTAGCGATTAAGAGTACTTCATGAAGATTCGGATCCAAAAACATCACTCAATCCAAATCTAGTGATGAACAGTACGAAGAACTCATGAACTTGAAAAATTCAAACTCGATTTCTAGAGTGTTTCAGCTAAGGATTTCAAACATAAAAATTGTTGAAAGTCCATCCCTAAACACTCGAAAATCATCAATTAATCCAGAATCAAAGTGAATCACAACAATTAAATTGTTGACCGATGAATTTTGAAGTTTGACTTTCAGATCAGGACAAATTCGTGGAATCACAATGTGATTCGAATCATCACACAGCTGCATGAATTGATTATGAATCATAATCAGTCTCTGATCGTCACTGGTGGTGGTTGCGATGACGTTGACGATGATGGTGGTTGATTTGTGAGTAAAGACATTGATATTATATACAGAGGGATGAAATCAGCAATTTTCGAACAAACCACGGGGACCATTTCAGCAATTTTGATACAAACCACAGTGACCATTTCAACAATTTTATCAATAAAGGAAAGAAATAGACGAAAGTACCCTCACATGTCTGGCACATGACTGGAGTTAACGGAATTTTTTGACGGCCGTCAAAAATAGGGACTAAATCAACAACATTGACAAACTACTGGGACCAAATCAGTCAAAAAGAGTACAGGAACGAAACCATCATTTTGATACAAACCATAGCGACCATTTCAGCAATTTTGTCTTATTTTTATTAGCATTCTAGGCGTAAAAAAACATTGAACTGCAAATTTATTTTAGAAAGCATGTAGCAAAGAGCTAGATCAACACATTAAGATGTGGTGTTAATGAGGTTTAAAAAGGATTTAATCAAATAGTATACAAATTAGACAGATAGACTACTTTTGCAAGAAATTTATTAGAGTAAATTACATCATTTACTTTTTAAATTTATTAGACTAAACTACATCATTTACTTTTTAAATTTATTAGACTAAACTACATCATTTACTTTTTCAAGTGCCATATGAAGTCGAGAACCAAAATCGATATAAATATCATTCACCAGATAATAACCATTGTTGTGAAATACTAAGACAAGCACCTGTAAGATTGTAAACAATAGCGTTGTCTAATCGTCTGAAGTGTGAAATTATTCAATGTTTAAATGTCAACATACACATCAACATAACAAGCAATAGCTTCACCTAATCTAACGTACTAAAGGCGATCGAAACCTCATCGAATTCCCCTAAGAAACTACAAAATGATTGTGGAAGCTGAGCATCTAAATATAAGCCAAGTTTCCCCCAAATTATTACGCAATATACCTCTGCGTAAAACTCAAACTGATAAACAACAAAACCAAAATACTAAGCACAAACGGTCTTAGAGCGATGCCACCAGATATCGACCTGCAAATAAAAAAATTCAAACTTATTAGACTTTCATATATATATATATATATATATATATATATAAACCTCCCACTTCTAAAATTGTAAATGTAAAATTTTGTTTGGCTAATGAGATTTATAAACTTAATAACTGACGTTAAACATAATTAAAGAGAATACTAATAAGATTATACCTTTCAATTGTTGACTTTGTTGAGAGTCCAAATCCAAACGGGAACAACGGATCATAATGTGGATCACCAATGTTCATTGGTAACTGATCTACGGTTTTAAACCAAGTTCTTGAAAGTTTACCCGTAAACCCATAATCACCAAAAAGAACATCAGCCACACCTTGTCCTTCAGTACCAGGTAACCAGGCAGCAACCAGAGCATCGATCACAGACATGTACGGTTCAATCACAACGGGTCGACCCGTTATGAGGACCACAACACATTTTACGTTCCCGCAAACGTTTGTGATGATACTTGGACCGGGATCTGCAATCGTGAGGTTCGAACTATCGCCGAACATTTCTGTGTAAGGATGCTCACCAACAACAATTATAGCGTAAGAAAAGTTGTTGGATTTGATGAATTCGGCGTTTGGATTCTCCATGTATGAGATTTCGGTGGTGGGGTCCAGCGCAGACTTAATTCCGTTAAGAATAGTTGTTCCTGAAGTTAAGGAAGAACGATATTATTTTGCATGAAGTCATAGTGTAGTTAAAAGGGGGTATCCGCCCCGGCTCGATTTAGAAAAAAATATTACACTAAATTTGCGAGTCGGTCAGGACCTTGGAGGATGAGTCAGGCGTTGACCAACATTGACTTTTAGTAACAAATAATTAAACATGTATATTACACATAAATATAAATACATCAAACATGAAACATAAATATTTCAAATATAGATGGATATATGGCACAAAATCTAATTTAATCAAAATAATAGTGTAATATTTTTTACTTAACTTTGACTTTGACCGACTCAGACCAACTCAGGAAAACTTTGACCAGACATTTTAGCGTTGACCAACGTTGACTTGATTTCATAAGATGGATGTACCTGTCGTGTTTCCGTTTCCGCTAAACCCTTGCCAGCCGATAGTCCACCCGCCACATTGGTAGCCCAAATTATCAGCATGACTTCCAGCAATTAAAACCTTTGATGACGTCTTGGGTAGCGGCAACACGGGTTCATCTGGCGTTTTACCGTTTTTAAGCAACACGAGCGATTTCCGTACCGCCTCCCTTGCTATTTCTCTGTGTGCCTATTATTTCTCAAAACATACCAAAAAAACAAAAATAAATACACTATTAATAATAAGCACTCAATTATAGTGTACAAAAAGTTGCAAAAATCGCTACTCGGAGAGTACTGGGTCGGGACTTTTAAAGAGTAATCGACTATTCGGGAGTAATCGGATTGAAGCTTTTATGCTTATGTTTAAATAATAAATTTGAAAATTATATGTGTAGATATACAAAAAATTTATTAACATAAACATAAACGTTTATGTAATTGTCTAGAAACACAAACATAATCTTCATTTCTTCAAGAATATTCAAACTCTAATTTAAATTCATATTAAGAAGTTAAACCGATATTAACTTTCGACCGAATTTGACCAACTAAATCCTATTTTGACCATGCTCCATCCATCTTGTTCAGTTTCTTTTATATTGAATACCACTTCTTGCTTTTCAAAAAAAAAAAAAAAAAAAAACAAAACAAAAACAAAAAAAACAAAAAAAAAAAAAAAATCCTATTTTGACCAATTGACCGATGTTGACCAATTAATTACTCGGATTTTAGAAAATCGGATCAGCCAGTTCCTAAAAAGGAGTAATCGGCATTAATCGGGGGTAGTTATACAACACTGAGTGTACATTAAAATTCAAAGAAGTTAAAAAAGAGTTATTGACTAACCTGGCTTCCAACCTCGTTAACCATAGTGAAATCCGCAAGAGGGTTCTCGAACAGACCCATGGTAAATTTGACTCGTAAAATTCTGCTCACCGCATCATCAATACGATCCATTGAAATAAACTTGTTTTTGACCAAAAATGTAAGATCGTTAATGAACTCAATGTAATTATTAGGGACCATAACCTGTTTAAGAATTAATAATAAAATTTAAACATTAAATCACCATTTATTTTTCAGCAAAATCGCCACTTTAGTCGTCATGTATTAATAAATGTGTAAGCAATTAACTAAAACTAACCATGTCGATGCCAGCGTTTACACTAGCCAAAACAGAGTATGTGTAGTTGGAATGAGGAGGTGACGTAATTCGATCAATTCCCTCCCAATCTGAGATGACAAAACCCTGATAATATTTCGAATCAGCAAACAGAAAAACACACAATTACTTAATAGTCCACTTTATTATTTTTCAGTATCGAGATTAGTCTGCTCGCAAAACGAGTCAGGAACTCGGACCCGAAAGGGAACAAAAAAAAAAAGCCTTTTTTCTTTCAACAATGGTGTTTAGTTGGGCTTATTTTGGAAGCTTATTTGTATATTTTAACATAATAAGATCAAGTTTTAGTGTTATGATGAGCTTATTTACTTATTTGGAAGAAGATTTCAAAGGCTCCAATTTTTTTAGCTTATTTGCATATTGCTTATAAGCTATAACCGCACCAAACAGCCCCTAATAAACAGTTTTATGATATGGATTATAATTAAAATAGTCAAAAAAATATTTATACCTTGAAACCCAGCTTGTTCTTAAGGTATCCAGTAATAAGATCACCATTTGCATGCATTCTTTTACCGTTCCAACTCGAATAAGACGCCATAACCGTTGATACACCCTTGATAATAGAGTTATAATAAGGTGGCATGTGGATATTTAGCAAGTCATGCTCGTTCGCCACAGTGTTATTTTCATCGATTCCGTGAGTGGTCCCACCATCGGCCACAAAATGCTTTGCGCACGCAGCTACCTTGTCCCTAAAAATGATACGTCAAAAATTTATAACCTTACCATGAAAAGGTGTTTCCAAAAGATATTGTCTCGTGCAAAACTAAAGCTCATAATCAAATACGAAAGATGTCGTTTAAAAGGTACGTACTTTCCGGCAACATACGGGACACCTAGGCGTGATCCTTTTGGAATTTCACCTTGTAGCCCTAATATAATATCGGTCATATTTTGAACAAGTTCGGTATCTTCACTGTAACTCTCGTAACATCGTCCCCATCTTGGATCCCTGCATACCTACAAAAGATATTTGCAACCGTCGAAACATTTAGAAACAATGTACATTGGTAAAACGTTACCATTCTATTGATGAAAATACAAAGTATATATACAACAACAACAACAACAACAAAACCCAATACCACATAGGTGGTGTATGGGGGAGGTGAGATGTAGACAATCCTTCCCCTATCCGAGAATAAAGACAAGTCATTTCTCCACCTAGAGTGAAAACACTCTCAAAAGTAGAGAAAGTCATTCATATCTCTATTCGACGGATAGAGAGATTGCTTCCGAGTGGACCTCCGGCCAATAAGTAGGAAATTTTTTTAATAAAATTAAAAATAAAATTGAGATGCCATGAAAATAGTAAAATCAAATTTTCATGAGTTTTAAATCCTTCCTGAAACTTACTTTAGGCTCTAAGAGTCAGTCAAGTCGCCAATAAATCGACGCTTGTTGTCGACTCAATAACAAAGTATATATAATAACTATAATCATCTACACATGCATATATACGTCGAATACTTACTGCAATACAAGGAGCAAAAGCATATGGAATCCCGGTAGCTCTAACTTCAGATGCGGTGGCGGCACCGATTCTCTTCACGAGATCAGTGTCCCTAGTGTGAATTAAAGATTATAAAAATCATATAAGAAAAAGGTCAATCTCAAATTATGTGAGATTTTTCAAAACATTATACAATAACAACAAAACTCAATACCACATGAGTGATGTATGGGGGAGGTGAGATGTAGACAATCCTTCCCCTATCCGAGAATAAAGACAAGTCATTTCTCCACCCACAGTGAAAACACTCTCAAAAGTAGAGAAAGTCATCCCTCTCCCTATTCGACGGATAGAGAGATTGTTTCCAAGTGGACCTCCGGCCAATAAGTAGGAAAAAGATTTTAAAAAAATAAAATAAAATTGAGACGCCATGCAAATGGTAAAATCAAATTTCCATGGGTTTTAAAACCTGCCTGAAATTTACTTTAGGCTCTAAGAGTCAGAATTACTAGGAATTACTAGGCAAATACTCGGTTTTTGCAACTCGGGGAGTACTCGGCGAGTACTTGGTCAAACTTGGTCAAACTCGGTCAAACCTAGAAAATCGGTCAAAACTCAAGCCAAAACTCCGGATTACTCAGAAAATTGGTCCCAATCAGTCAAAGTCAAACTTGGTCAACATCCGAGTACTCCCAAAATAGTCCCTACGAATACTCCCCAAGTAGCGATTTTTGCAACCTTGACTATTAGAAACATATAAAACATTAGAGGGACTCACCTAGTAGCTCCGAGGCCAATGTTATGTGGAAATATTGTAGCATTAATAACATTATTGTGCCCATGAACAGCATCAATTCCATAAATCATTGGGATCCCTAAACGGGTCGAAAGTGACCCATTTTGGAACCCATTTATCATATTAATCCAATCAACAACAGTTGCCTGTGGATTCGGAACACTTCCTCCACCACTTAGTAAGCTTCCTGCATTTAACAAATCCCAAAACATCATTCACCTTGTTCATTATGAACTTATGAATAATAGATCATAAGCAAATAATGCTATTTGCTAGAGATAATATTCTATTAATTAATTTATTTATTTATACCAATGTAGTAATGCTTCATAATATCAGGTGTAGCTGAAATCCTTTCGATCTGAACCATCTGACCGATCTTCTCCTCCATCGTCATTCGTTGCAATAAATCAATCACGCGAGCAGCCACAGGCTGATTCGGATCTTTATACTTGAAATCGTCCGCCACTGCCGCCCCGGCCAACCACCATAGCAACACGATCATCCCCAAATATGAAATTGACAATGACATTATCCTAACCATACTCACTGCAATACATCAAAACAACCCATTTTTATTAATTACATTGATCATTAATAATCATTATTAATTATAGAAATATAAAAAAGATTAAAACTTTGTCTAGATTAGGGTTCATCTATGTCAATGTGCAAGTCAAATCAAGTAGCATTAAAACTATTAATTAAAAATCATGTATAATCTGAAAAACATGTAGCATTGTTTTATGCTGTTCTTAATCATCTAAATCCATAAACCCTAAGTTTTAATATTATAAAAGTAAATAAATAACGGTAATATCTAATTCTAATTCTAAGTATATTAAAAAAAATTAAATTAAATTTCACTCAATACAAAAATGAGCTAACTTTACTGTGAATTTGAGCCTATAATCAATGGATGCAGCAAAAAGGTAAACCCTAGAATGAATTTAATTTAATCTGACAATAATAAAAAAACATATATTCAAAAAAATCGACATACAGTTACATAAACACAGCTGAAATGATGGAATGAGTACGAATGTATAAGTATAAATGAAGATCAAGATCCAGTAAATACATACCCATGGATAGATATATAAAGCGATATAGATATAGATAGATACAGAGAATGTGAATATATAGAAAGTAGTAGTGAGAAAATTTTTAGCAATGAGTGAAATTTAATTTAATAATAATGGAGCTGTAAATAAATAGGGGGACACATGTGCGGTTTTTGTTGAAAATTGAAATAAAGATGACTGTTTTTGTACTTCTTTTATATTTAACTCCCCTCAACTTTTATTTGCTTTATTCTTCTCCCCATACTTCTATATTGGTTAAGTTTCAATTTTTTCGCTTACTCGATTCTCGATTTTTCAAATTTTAGAGGCATAACACAAAACTGAACGAAAATCAAATTCAAATTTCAAAACTAAACTCAACACCAAAGGAAAAATCGAACCTGTTTGTTTTCGCTAAAAATCGAAAAACAATATAAATAATAATTTAATCAAAATGATCATAAAATATTATTATTTTACAAACAAGTCATCAAATATATATCCGCGATATATTATGTTACTGTGAATAACTTTATAAATATTCTTCACAGAACTCCTAAGATGACTAAACATGTTACATTCAGTTGTAATGCAAAGGTCTACAAAAGGCGACTAAACATCTGTTTGAATAACTTCGCTAACGCACAGATTTGTAAGATGAGTATCCACACTCCAATGTGTCTTCATTCGAGAAGCGCAACACAGAAATAAATATTGTTAAGTCACAATTATAAAGCATGTCATCCAGCTAGAAATGTAATGCATTCAAACTTTCAACGGAATTTATGAGCACAATCTAGATAAGCAAAAATAAGACAAACAAGAGACACCTCGTCAAACATACAGTACTTTACAATGTAAGGTGATTTTAGATATACTCTTAGATGACAACATCCATTCTTGTTCTCCTTTACCAAAGATTCAAAGGCATAACATCCATTCTTGTTCTCCTCTACCAAGGATTCAAAGGCATAACATCCATCTATATAAACAAGGAAGAACTTGTGATCCTATTATTTACATTTTTTTATATATTCATTTGTATATCCACAACCATCACATTTGAATTTTGTAATTTCTATCGGTAATGTGTAATTGTTTGTTATCGATAATAGCTCGAGATTAAGAATCGATGTAAGTTTAGATGTTATTAAATGAATTAATATTCTCAATGCCTAATTGGTCAATAGTTGTAAAACTCATCCACTTGTATCACAAATACTATGTATCTAAAGTCAATCAAAGTTGATGGATATAAAATTTGAACTTACACCTGAAGTCAGTGTAAGTGATGAGGAGTGGGGTGTCGTGACCCCGTTAGTCTAGAAATTTTTTTTACGATGTATTCTTTAAATTGTTCATGACACCACTAAATTTTACTAGAGGACCCCATATATGTTTAGGATTTATAGTTTTTTGGAGGTAAACAACCGCTAAAGTACCCGTCAAATATAATTAGTTTTGAAAAAAAAAAAATCAGAACCTCATTGAGTTTTGATCCTAAATTCACCACTGTCTGAAGACTCTAAAATCTCAAGCATCGAGCTACTCTTTAAAATTTAACAAATTCTAATTACTAATTAATTATTAATTTCATCAACATGTTTGATGGTGATGGTGGTGACTGTAGAAACCCGCCCTAATCCATCCGGACGAAGTCCATATCGATAATAAACGATTCACAACAGTTGATTACATCGCGAGGTACTTGACCTCTATATGATACATTTTACAAACATTGCATTCGTTTTTGAAAAGACAATCTTTCATTACATCTAAGGCTGACAGCATGCATACCATTTCATAATATATCTATCTATAATTGACTTAATAATAATCTTGATGAACTCAACGACTAGAATGCAATGTCTTTTGAAATATGCCATGAATGACTCCAAGTAATATCTTTAAAGTGAGCAATTGCACAGCGGAAGATTTCTTTCATACCTGAGAATAAACATGCTTTAAAGTGTCAACCAAAAGGTTGGTGAGTTCATTAGTTTAACATAAATAATCATTTCACAGTTTTTAATAGACCACAAGATTTCATATTTCCATTTCTCATAAACATACGTCCCATGCATAGAGACAAAAATATCATTCATATGGATTGAACACCTGGTAACCGACATTCACAATATGCATATAAGAATATCCCCATTATTCCGGGATCCTCCTTCGGACATGATATAAATTTCGAAGTAATAAAGCATCCGGTACTTTGGATGGGGCTTGTTGGGCCCGATAGATCTATCTTTAGAGTTCGCGTCAATTAGGGTGTCTGTTCCCTAATTCTTAGATTACCAGACTTAATAAAAAGGGGCATATTCGATTTCGATAATTCAACCATATAATGTAGTTTTGATTACTTGTGTCTATTTCGTAAAACAGTTATAAAAACAGCGCATGTATTCTCAGCCCAAAAATATAAAGGGTAAAAAGGCAAATGAAACTCACGCATATAAATATTGTAAAACAGTTATTAAAACATTGCATGTATTCTCAGCCCAAAAATGAAATGAGTAAAAGGGAGCAAATGAAACTCACAATACTGTATTTTGTAGTAAAAATACATATGACGACTTTGAACAATGCAGGGTTGACCTCGGATTCACGAACCTATAACATTTTTGTATTTATTAAAACATATAATAGAAATCTCATAATTTCATTTATTAATTATATAAATTTTATATGTTTGTAGTTATATAGAATTTATATTAAATTTCATTAAAAATATGCATACTTTACTTATATATATTATACCTTATGTTATACTCGTTTATTTTGTATGTATTTATAATAACTAATATCTATCTATATCTATGATTAGTATTAAATGTTAAATTCCATAGTGTAGTGTATGAAAGTATTTATATAAAAATGTAATATGTTTGATACATGGTTACATGAAATATTATTATAATTAGTGTATATGTAATAAGTGTATTTTATATACAAATTATTTATTTGTTAAAAGTGATAGTTTTGATAATACTGACTCTTTTAATAACTTTAATAATAATGTTAACACTGATAACAAAAATGATAATGGTAATAATATTAGTAGTTATGTTAATAATAATAATACTAATAATTTTTAAAATACTACAAATTCTAATTTTCGTGATAAGTTTTTATTACTTTCATAATACTAATAATAATAGTAGTTCTAATACTTTAATGACAATAATAATCATAACAATAATGATAATATTAATAGTAGTAATAATAGTTATATTAGTAATCTTTATTTTCATAATAACAATTTTGATTACTAATACTAGTACTAACAATAACAATAACAATAACAATAACAATAACAATAATAATAACTATAATAATAATAATAATAATAATAATAATAATAATAATAATAATAATAATAATAATAATAATAATAATAATAATAATAATAATAATAATAATAGAAAATGAAAAGCTACCTCAAAAATAATTGGATAAAAGAAAAATGTCACCAGCTGGGTTTGAACCCGTAACCCCATGCTCACACTTAAACACCCTAACCAGCCTGCCGTCTATGCATTTCTGTTTCAATACCCATCTTAATTTTATTTAACAATTATCACTGTATCTTCTTCTTTTTCTTCAATCTTCCTTCGGCCAGAATTTACAAGATCATAATATAATTACTATATTTTGTTTTAAGTTTTAAAAAACTTAATTAATAATAACCTGGAATTACGAGTTTATATTAACAGAACAGAAAAAAAAAATATGTAATTATACTAGCTGAAACAGGTTCGAAGAAGAAAAAAGAAGAAAAAAAAATAATAATAATAATAATAAAACCCAAATACAAATTCGATTCTTTTGAATGCTATATCCTATACATATAACACGAAAAAGTTTTCAATTCACTAATGGAAACTATCTGGAATATCAATTAAACCTAAATCATAACAGAAAGTTGTAATTCGACTGCAGTACATTGTTTGACCTTTTTCAATTTAAAACTTTGACTTGCAAATTCGAAATCAATACCTAAAATTGGAGTTTCAAACTTTGCAGTTAGTTGGATAACATGATTCCTAACCTAACTGCAATTTTACATTTTTAAATATGATTCGAAATCGGTTTTGGCCAAAAAAAAAAATGGACGAGCAGAGGTATCGATAGATTTTTAAGAAAATTTGTTTATATTGTTAGATAATAATAATTAATGGAAGTTTTATTTAATATAGAGAGTGAGGTAATCGAATAACTTCTAAAGAAAGAAAAAAAATGAGTATCGATCTTTATTATTGAAGAGCAGGTCGACTAGTACACAACAGATGAAAGGACAGATAAAAAAATAAAAAAAATAAAAAGCAGATTCCATATATTGTTTGTATTAAGGAGATGAGATTGACTGGTAACCAACAGGAGACAATAACAAAACTCAGATACAGTTTGACAAGGATGTAAAACAGATTATGATTTCCAAATCCATAAAGACGATTTTTAATATAAATAATTAAATAGATTAATAATAATAATAATAATAATAATAATAATTATATTAATAATAATAATTTTATAAATACTAATAATTAATAATAATATTATCAATAATGTTAATAGTAATAATTTATATCAATAAAAATGTTATTATTAATAAATGTATCATAATGTTAATATTGATTTTTATTTTAATGTGTATTATAATAATAATAATCTTAATAATAATTAAAATCAAAATTTTTACCTCTAATTACAATAATAATGATGTTACTAATAATAACAATAACATTAGTAATCAAATGTATCCCATTTCATATAAATATCTTATATATACATATAATAATAATATTGGCGTAAATACTAATAGAACAACTATAATTTTAGTTTGTAATTTCATATATTAATATTACATTTTACTAATTATGTAGTATCTAGTAATTATATTATATATGCAATACTTATATTATTTATATCTTATATATATACACCAATATATATATATATATATATATTTATATCTTTTAATAGTTACTTAATCATTCTATTTATTCTTTTTACATGTTTAATTCAAATGATTAAAGTGTACTTTATTAATTTAAAATATTGTATATACACTTATATTTATATTTATATATATTTACATTTATACATATAAGTATACATATTTAATTTTATACAATTGTTCGTGAATCGTCAGGAATAGTCAAAGGTCAATTGAATACATGAACATAGTTTCAAGCTTTTCTAGACTCAACATTACATACTTTGCTTGTCGTATCGAAATCATAGAAAGATTAAGTTTAAATTTGGTCAAAATTCCCGGGTCGTCACAGTACCTACCCGTTAAAGAAATTTCGTCCCGAAATTTGAGTGTGGTCATCATGGCTAACAATAAAAATATTTTCATGACGAATATGAGTTGATAAATAGAGTTTTATCATCGTTAGGTATTTGAATAGAATAATTAAATTACTCGGAGCGTATGAGAGAAGCTATCGCAAAAGATTGAAATAGGAAAAGTAAGGATTCGTCTTAACTTTTGGCAGAGTCAGGGTTGAATTCCGGAATTCAAGGGATTTAAAGAAAATTTTTGGAATCTAAAAGATTTGATTCTTCGGCGAGTAAGAAAATTAAGATCTTTATAATTAAATACGGTGATCTGCCTCGATTACTCTGTCTGATATTTCCATTATAAATTAAAGCTCTTTCGTTCCATTATTCTCACCATTCCTATACTTTCTTTCTAGTTCATACATCCAAAAAATTATGAAAATGCTTAATCCAGTTCTAATCCTTAATATTTTTCCTAATTATTATTTCTGTCATCCTTCTTTTCAATCTTCCATCAGAAGAATCTGTTTACTTCTACTATTACCTTGGGGTGATACTATTCTTAATTCCACCGTGTCTTTATATTGCTATTCCTATTAATATCCATGGTTTATAGTTTATACGTTGTTATCGGGCTTTGTATCTCCCCTTATTTTTTCAATGTCCCTATTTCTGTTTCCTATCATCATTGTCATCCACAGTTAATACTCCCTCCTATTTGCTGCAATTTATACTCCAATTTCTATTTCGGAGCTTTGTCCATTCGTTTCTTCTTCTTGCGTTTGGACATCTCTTGTAATGGTCCAGAATTTGCGGATATAAGTTTCAGAATAAACATTGTTAATATTCTAAGAAGGGAATGGTAATGGCATGATCTTGATTTGTTAAATTACCAGAATACCCTGGAAAAGACCGAATCATCAAGGAATATTTTCTTGATATTTTAGAGGTTTAAATAGAATACAAGAGTCGTGTAACATGGCACATGATAACGTTAGAGTCTGTGAATTATCACGTTTCATTAGAACTCAGCATGACTTACTGTAATATAATCACGTTGATTAAGTGTCATTATATTATACTAACTCATGCATCAGTTCTCAACATTACTTCAATAACATTCATATTTTAAGCTCGAAAGTTTACAGAATATAGAAACTAACAGTTTCTATATGATGTAACACTGATAGCACGGAGAGATTAATGATTTCAGATAAGAACAGTTATGAAAATATCTTCAGAAATATGGAGGATATTTATAATGAAAGATACGATGATATCTTGAAATTTCTAATATCGATGGATGATGAAGAAGATTTATCCGTAAGGGTTTAGATTCAGAAGCAAGGTATTTGCTAAAGATTTTATCAGAAACAAAATCATTAGATTCTTTAAATACAGAGTTTGGTCCTTGTATTTGTCCTTGGTCTCCTTCGTGGTTAGCTCAATCCGTTTTCCAGTTCCAATTTTTCTGAGCTTTTCCAACATACTATTCTTTATCATTAAACTTCCGACGATTAAGGTCATTTACGGTTGTCTATAGTTTCTGCTGCTTCATTCAGCTTTTTCAACATTCAGAGTATTGATTTCTAGACTGAGTGATGTTCAGAATTTCAGAATAAAAGAACATAATTCTAAAAGATAAATGTTATACATATAACTGTTGATGTAGATGTGCTGTGCGTTTTCAAAGTACAGATTGCTGACTCCCGATAATTGGTATGGCAGTTTTCGTTACAGAACGCGGATGAGTATATGATAGTGTATTAATGAACAAATATAGTGATTTATCGAAGTGACTTTCGCCAAAGAGTAGTGAAGTTGCTGGTACGTTTACTGTTAATGTGGTGAGATTTAAACAGTTCCCCGGTAACGAAGGCGAAAAGACAACGTATATATCAAGGTTATAATAAGGTTGTTTCGAACGAGAAGTCGAAGTTGACTGGCTGGAGCTGTGACAAAACTGACTATTGTGAAAAAGAGTTGCAAAGTTATTTTCGGTAATAACAACGCCAAAGAAGTTAGCATAGATACGTGTTAAACGTTTACTCAAGTTCCGAATGTTTTCAGGTGCATAACTATATGCATCGATCTTTTCTTCCGTAGATGAAGTGCGGTTCGTTCATCCTCCCGATTGAGGTGTTTTCAAGAATCATGAAAGGTTTGAACGCAGATTGGAATCGTCAAGATACAAATGAGGTTTAAGATGAAATCAAGTGGCAAACTTGAAGAATTGTTTAATTTCATAGATTATAATCAATATTTTAATTCATTTTAATTGTCCAATGTTGATAGTCCTCAGTTAGCAGAGTACAAATAATAATTCATATATAGTTTACTATATAATATTCGAATTAATTAATACGTATCGTGACCCGTGTACATGTCTCAGACTCGATCACAACTCAAACTATATATATTATTATAGAATCAACCTCAACCCTGTATAGCTAACTCCAACATTACTGCATATAGAGTGCCTATGGTTATTCCAAATAATATATATAGATGCGTCGATATGATATATCAAAACTTTGTATACGTGTCCCGATATTTAAAGTGCGTAAAAATAAATAACAGAAAATTAAATGACGATAAATAAAGTGCGTAAAGTAAATAACAGAAATTAAATGATGATAAATAAAATTGCGAGAATATAAATTGCGATAATTAAACTGCGGTAAATAAAATGTAACCAGTTAGCTAGGAACAGTTAGCGTGGATTCTTAACAAAATTCCTCATAGTTAATTTGTTTGTTTCTAACAAATTTTATTTTGTCAAATGTTTTCTTCATTATGCCACTTGTTGGATTCTGATAGGTCAAAATCCAAATATGAAATTGAATGAATATGGTTATTCTATGGTGAACGGATTTGTATATCGGTGGTTGTAAGTAGGATAGTAAATGACTGTTGAATCAGTTTTGACGAATGTACAGTGTAACTTATTAAGGTGAAATCTAAATATTCCTCGGGTATTACCTACCCGTTAAAATATTTTCACCATTAACAGTTTGTTCAAAAGAATTTTTAATTACAATCTTTATGAAAATATATATACATATATATTTTCTTCAGATATAATCATGGATTTAATGAGTCAATATGATATTAAACTCATTTGATTTACCGTTAGAATAAGAATATATAATCTCTAAAACATTAGAGATTATATAATCGTCATGTCGAACGAAGATAAATGATGTAGAACGATTCGTAGATTGATGATTATGCTTGAGGTACCGATTGTGATGTTGAGGCGTGTCTTGTTGTGGTTTGTGTTGTTGCTGGTGGTACAGTTGATGCCGTTGATGTTGCTGAAGCTGGTACATTTTGCACCATATTTTCCAAGGCTACAACTCGGGCGCGAAACTCATTGACTCTATTACTCCGGGATGATTGTCGGTATAAACGAGCGAATGAATAAGGTTTTGAATCTGACTTGTGATATAGTCGTGGCGAGATACTCTGGAAATGAGAGAGAAAATGGCGTTACGAACAGGTTCGCCGGTAAGTGCTTCAGGTTCTTCACCAAGAGTGCAGGTTGGTGAGTGGAAAGGATCGCCTTCTTCTCGTCTCCATCGGTTAAGTCAACTACGAACCCATCAGATGAATTGGGGATGGATGATTGGTTGATTCATTCTGGTGACACTGCTTTCGGAGCTTAGGTGAAACTCCATATCGTAATAGCTGTTGGAATAACTATCGGAATAGCTATCGAAATCTAAGGGACTCAAACTGGTTGAGGGATTCATCTCGTACGATCAGATGAAGGATTTTCGATAAGAAATAGATTATAGGATGTAGATTAGTACCCTGCAATACATAATTTACATATGCATATATAATACTAAAATCCCATAAGTTACGGAGGAATCTACGGAAGCTATTAGGCAAAGGTAACAATAACAGATACGCTAAGATATGAATTTATCTATACACTGTCTATGCAATAGAGGCAGTAAGACGTGTCTAGACTTTAAGGATGATAAGCAAATAATTTTCGACACTACTGATAAGCAAAACTTTTGACATGTAGACACGGTCGAAGTCCAGACTCACTAATGCATCCTAACGACTTATCAGTTATACACACTAATGCAGACCTGGTTCGCTAAGACCACCGCTCTGATACCAACTTTAGAAACCTGTCCTAATCCATCCGGACGAAGTCCATATCGATAATAAATGATTCACAACAGTTGATTACATCGCGAGGTACTTGACCTCTATATGATACATTTTACAAACATTGCATTCGTTTTTGAAAAGACAATCTTTCATTACATCTAAGGCTGACAGCATGCATACCATTTCATAATATATCTATCTATAATTGACTTAATAATAATCTTGATGAACTCAATGACTAGAATGCAATGTCTTTTGAAATATGCCATGAATGACTCCAAGTAATATCTTTAAAGTGAGCAATTGCACAGCGGAAGATTTCTTTCATACCTGAGAAAAACATGCTTTAAAGTGTCAACCAAAAGGTTGGTGAGTTCATTAGTTTAACATAAATAATCATTTCACAGTTTTTAATAGACCACAAGATTTCATATTTCCATTTCTCATAAACATACGTCCCATGCATAGAGACAAAAATATCATTCATATGGATTGAACACCCGGTAACCGACATTCACAATATGCATATAAGAATATCCCCATCATTCCGGGATCCTCCTTCGGACATGATATAAATTTCGAAGTACTAAAGCATCCGGTACTTTGGATGGGACTTGTTGGGCCCGATAGATCTATCTTTAGAGTTCGCGTCAATTAGGGTGTCTGTTCCCTAATTCTTAGATTACCAGACTTAATAAAAAGGGGCATACTTTACTTATATATATTATACATTATGTTATTCTCGTTTATTTTATATGTATTTATAATAACTAATATCTATCTATATCTATGATTAGTATTAAATGTTAAATTCCATAGTGTAGTGTATGAAAGTATTTATATAAAAATGTAATATGTTTGATACATGGTTACATGAAATATTATTATAATTAGTGTATATGTAATAAGTGTATTTTATATACAAATTATTTATTTGTTAAAAGTGATAGTTTTGATAATACTGACTCTTTTAATAACTTTAATAATAATGTTAACACTGATAACAAAAATGATAATGGTAATAATATTAGTAGTTATGTTAATAATAATAATACTAATAATTTTTAAAATACTACAAATTCTAATTTTCGTGATAAGTTTTTATTACTTTCATAATACTAATAATAATAGTAGTTCTAATACTTTAATGACAATAATAATCATAACAATAATGATAATATTAATAGTAGTAATAATAGTTATATTAGTAATCTTTATTTTCATAATAACAATTTTGATTACTAATACTAGTACTAACAATAACAATAACAATAACAATAACAATAACAATAACAATAATAATAACTATAACAATAATAATAATAATAATAATAATAATAATAATAATAATAATAATAATAATAATAATAATAATAATAATAATAATAATAATAATAATAATAATAATAATAATAATAATAATAATAATAATAATAATAGAAAATGAAAAGCTACCTCAAAAATAATTGGATAAAAGAAAAATGTCACCAGCTGGGTTTGAACCCGTAACCCCATGCTCACACTTAAACACCCTAACCAGCCTGCCGTCTATGCATTTCTGTTTCAATACCCATCTTAATTTTATTTAACAATTATCACTGTATCTTCTTCTTTTTCTTCAATCTTCCTTCGGCCAGAATTTACAGGATCATAATATAATTACTATATTTTGTTTTAAGTTTTAAAAAACTTAATTAATAATAACTTGGAATTACGAGTTTATATTAACAGAACAGAAAAAAAAATATGTAATTATACTAGCTGAAACAGGTTCGAAGAAGAAAAAAGAAGAAAAAATAATAATAATAATAATAATAAAACCCAAATACAAATTTGATTCTTTTGAATGCTATATCCTATACATATAACACGAAAAAGTTTTCAATTCACTAATGGAAACTATCTGGAATATCAATTAAACCTAAATCATAACAGACAGTTGTAATTCGACTGCAGTACATTGTTTGACCTTTTTCAATTTAAAACTTTGACTTGCAAATTCGAAATCAATACCTAAAATTGGAGTTTCAAACTTTGTAGTTAGTTGGATAACATGATTCCTAACCTAACTGCAATTTTACATTTTTAAATATGATTCGAAATTGGTTTTGGCCAAAAAAAAAAAAATGGACGAGCAGAGGTATCGATAGATTTTTAAGAAAATTTGTTTATATTGTTAGATAATAATAATTAATGGAAGTTTTATTTAATATAGAGAGTGAGGTAATCGAATAACTTCTAAAGAAAGAAAAAAAATGAGTATTGATCTTTATTATTGAAGAGCAGGTCGACTAGTACACAACAGATGAAAGGACAGATAAAAAAAATAAAAAAAATAAAAAGCAGATTCCATATATTGTTTGTATTAAGGAGATGAGATTGACTGGTAACCAACATGAGACCATAACAAAACTCATATATAGTTTGACAAGGATGTAAAACAGATTATGATTTCCAAATCCATAAAGACGATTTTTAATATAAATAATTAAATAGATTAATAATAATAATAATAATAATAATTATATTAATAATAATAATTTTATAAATACTAATAATTAATAATAATATTATCAATAATGTTAATAGTAATAATTTATATCAATAAAAATGTTATTATTAATAAATGTATCATAATGTTAATATTGATTTTTATTTTAATGTGTATTATAATAATAATAATCTTAATAATAATTAAAATCAAAATTTTTACCTCTAATTACAATAATAATGATGTTACTAATAATAACAATAATATTAGTAATCAAATGTATCCCATTTCATATAAATATCTTATATATACATATAATAATAATATTGGCATAAATACTAATAGAACAACTATAATTTTAGTTTGTAATTTCATATATTAATATTACATTTTACTAATTATGTAGTATCTAGTAATTATATTATATATGCAATACTTATATTATTTATATCTTATATATATACACCAATATATATATCATAATACTTATTTATAGAATTCATATATATATATATATATATATATACATATATATATATATATATATATATATATATATATATATATATATATATATATATATATATATATATATATATATATATATATATATATATATATATATATATATATATATATATATATATATATATATATATATATATCTATCTTTTAATAGTTACTTAATCATTCTATTTATTCTTTTTACATGTTTAATTCAAATGATTAAAGTGTACTTTATTAATTTAAAATATTGTATATACACTTATATTTATATTTATATATATTTACATTTATACATATAAGTATACATATTTAATTTTATACAATTGTTCGTGAATCGTCAGGCATAGTCAAAGGTCAATTGAATACATGAACATAGTTTCAAGCTTTTCTAGACTCAACATTACATACTTTGCTTGTCGTATCGAAATCATAGAAAGATTAAGTTTAAATTTGGTCGGAAATTCCCGGGTCGTCACAGTGACATCCATCCACGTTACAACAAACATAGAGGAAAATATGTTCAAATAATGTGGTGGGTTTTGTGAAGCATTGGAGAAGATGGCATAGTTTTGCATAGTGATTGGTTAAGCAATAAATATGGTGTTAAAAGATGAAAATACTCTTATATTAATAAAATAATGATGTGAACAGTAAATATTTGTATTCTAAATTCTAATGATATATTATTATTAATATGCTTACATAAGTATGAATAATGAATTCGATTAAATATTATTAAACAACAACAACAACAACAAAACTCAATACCATGTAAGTGGTGTATGGGGTAAATATTATTAGATCCTACTGGGTTAATCAATTAACTTTGGGTGATAATATGTACACAACTCACTTTTGTTATGTACACAACCATCATGCTTTACAGTATTGTACTGTACTGTAGTGATCCGAACTTTTCCATGTTTATATATATTAAATGAAATTGTTATTTACATGATTAAGTGTTTTCAACATGTTAAGCAATCAAACTTGTTAAGACTTGATTAATTGAAATAGGTTTTATATAGATAATTGACCACCCAAGTTGACCGGTGATTCACGAACGTTAAAACTTGTAAAAACTATATGATGTCATATATATGGATATATATATATATATATATATAGTTAACATGGTATTATGATAAGTAAACATATCATTAAGTATATTAACAATGAACTACATATGTAAAAATAAGACTACTAACTTAAGGATTTCGAAACGAGACATATATGTAACGATTATTGTTGTAACAACATTTAACTGTATATATATCATACTAAGATATATTAATATATCATAATATCATGATAATGTAATAATTTAACATCTCATTAGATATAATAAATATTGGGTTAACAACATTTAACATGATCGTTAACTTAAAGGTTTCAAATCAACATTTACATGTAACGACTAACGATGACTTAACGACTCAGTTAAAATGTATATACATGTAGTGTTTTAATATGTATTCATACACTTTTGAAAGACTTCAAGACACTTATCAAAATACTTCTACTTAACAAAAATGCTTACAATTACATCCTCGTTCAGTTTCATCAACAATTCTACTCGTATGCACCCGTATTCGTACTCGTACAATACACAGCTTTTGGATGTATGTACTATTGGTATATACACTCCAATTATCAGCTCTTAGCAGTCCATGTGAGTCACCTAATATATGTGGGAACCATCATTTGGCAACTAGCATGAAATATCTCATAAAATTACAAAAATATGAGTAATCATTCATGACTTATTTACATGTAAACAAAATTACACATCCTTTATATCTAACCATATACCAATGACCAAACACACCTACAAACACTTTCATTCTTCAATTTTCTTCATCTAATTGATCTCTCTCAAGTTCTATCTTCAAGTTCTAAGTGTTCTTCATAAATTCTATAAGTTCTAGTTTCATAAAATCAAGAATACTTCCAAGTTTGCTAGCTTACTTCCAATCTTGTAAAGTGATCATCCAACCTCAAGAAATCTTTCTTATTTACATTAAGATATCTTTCTAATACAAGGTAATACTCACATTCAAACTTTGATTCAATTTCTATAACTATAACAATCTTATTTCGAGTGGAAATCTTACTTGAACTTGTTTTCATGTCATGATTCTGCTTCAAGAACTTTCAAGCCATCCAAGGATCCTTTGAAGCTAGATCTATTTTTCTCATTTCCAGTAGGTTTATCCACAAAACCTGAGGTAGTAATGATGTTCATAACATCATTCGATTCATATATATAAAACTACCTTATTCGAAGGTTTAAACTTGAAATCACTAGAACATAGTTTAGTTAATTCTAAACTTGTTCGCAAACAAAAGTTAATCCTTCTAACTTGACTTTTAAAATCAACTAAACACATGTTCTATATCTATATGATATTCTAACTTAATGATTTAAAATCGGAAAATACGAAAAACACCGTAAAACCGAATATACGCCGTTGTAGTAACACCGCGGGCTGTTTTGGATTAGTTAATTAAAAACTATGATAAATTTTGATTTAAAAGTTGTTCTTCTGGGAAAATGATTTTTCTTATGAACATGAAACTATATCCAAAAATCATGGTTAAACTCAAAGTGGAAGTATGTTTTCGAAAATGGTCATCTAGACGTCGTTCTTTCGACTAAAATGACTACCTTTACAAAAATAACTTGTAACCTGTAACTCCGACTATAAACTTATACTTTTTCTGTATAGATTCATAAACTTAAGTTCAATATGAAACCATAGCAATTGGATTCACTCAAAACGGATTTAAAACGAAGAAGTTATGGGTAAAACAAGATTGGTTATTTTTGCTTGTTGTAGCTACGTGAAAATTGGTAACAAATCTATATTAATCATATCCTAGCTAACTTATATTGTATTATACATGTATTCTAATATATTATGTAATCTTGGGATACCATAGACACGTATGCAAATGTTTTGACATATCATATCGACCCATCTATATATATTTTTTGGAACAACCATAGACACTCTATATGCAGTAATGTTGGAGTTAGCTATACAGGGTTGAGGTTGATTCCAAAAATATATATAGTTTGAGTTGTGATCTAGCCTGAGATGTGTATACACTGGGTCGTGGATTGATTCAAGATAATATATATCGATTTATTTCTGTACATCTAATTGTGGACAACTAGTTGTAGGTTACTAACGAGGACAGCTGACTTAATAAACTCAAAACATTAAAACGTATTAAAAATGTTGTAAATATATTTTGAACATACTTTGATATATATGTACATATTTGTTATAGGTTCGTGAATCGACCAGTGGCCAAGTCTTACTTCCCGACGAAGTAAAAATCTGTGAAAGTGAGTTATAGTCCCACTTTTAAAAACTAATATTTTGGGATGAGAATACATGCAGTTTTATAAATGTTTTACGAAATAGACACAAGTAAATGAAACTACATTATATGGGTGAATGATCGAAGCCGAATATGCCCCTTTTGCTTGGTAACCTAAGAATTAGTAAACCGATCTACTAATTGACGCGAATCCTAAAGATAGATCTATTGGGCCTAACGAACCCCATCCAAAGTACCGGATGCTTTAGTACTTCGATGTTATTTTTATCATGTCCGAAGGATTTTCCGGAATGATAGGGGATATTCTTATATGCATCTTTTTAATGTCGGTTACCATGTGTTCACCATATGAATGATTTTTATCTCTATGTATGGGATGTATATTGAAATATGAAATCTTGTGGTCTATTATTATGATTTGATAATATATAGGTTAAACCTATAACTCACCAATATTTTTGTTAACGTTTTAAGCATGTTTATTCTCAGGTGATTATTAAGAGCTTCCGCTGTTGCATACTAAAATAAGGACAAGATTTGGAGTCCATGCTTGTATGATATTATGTAAAAACTGCATTCAAGAAACTTATTTTTGATGTAATATATTCTTATTGTAAACCATTATGTAATGGTCGTGTGTAAACGGTATATTTTAGATTATCATTATTTGATAATCTACGTAATGTTTTTTTAAACCTTTATAGATAAAATAAAGGTTATGGTTGTTTTAAAAATGAATGCAGTCTTTGAAAAACGTCTCATATAGAGGTCAAAACCTCGCGATGAAATCAATTAATATGGAACGTTTATAATCAATATGAACGGGACATTTCAGTTGGTATCCGAGCGTTGGTCTTAGAGAACCAGAAAATTTCATTAGTGTGTCTTACCGAGTTTGTTAGGATGCATTAGTGAGTCTGGACTTCGACCGTGTTTTTCTTCAAAAACGATTGCTTAACATTTTTTTTGTTGGAAACTATATATTATTAACATGTAAATATTATGTGATATATTAATCTCTTAACGTGTTTGATATTGTGTGATAGATGTCTACCTCTAGTACAAATCCCATTGATTCACCTAATAATAGTGAAGAGTCGAATATATTTTGGGAAGATTCACAAATTCCCGAAGAGGAACCGGAAGAGGAGGAACCGGAAGAGGAGGAACCGGAAGAAGAGGAACCTGAAGAGGAGGAATCGAAAGAGGAGGAACCGGAAGAAGAAGAGGTTCCGGAGGAAGAAATATTGATACCTATAGTAAATCGATTAAATAAAAGAAATTCCTCAACCAACGGACCAAAGTTAATAATGGTCAATGGTGTTTCCGCCGAGGAAGCAAAATATTGAGGAGATTACCAATTTTCCGATGAATCGGATCCCGATGAGGATTCCAATGATGTTATAGAAATTACCTCGACCCAATTTAATAAAGCGAAAGAAAATAATAAGGGAAAAGGTATAAAAATAGAGAAACCCGATTCCAACCCCGATGAACTTTATATGTATCGGCAACATCCGTATTTCCTAAAATGTAGCAATGACCCAGAAACCTCTAAACCACCAGGTTTTTCTAAACCATTATGGAAAACGACGGCTCGTATTAGAGGAACACCATATATTCCTAGAAAATTAGGAAAATGAACCAAGTCTGAAGAAGAAGAAACCAGTGATTCAGATTAGAGGGTTGTAATCATGTTGTGTATTATATGTATTGTAGTGTGCTTGTACTTTTATGTTCTATGTAAAAATTACTTGTATTGTTTGTTATTACGAATCTAATCCTTGTCTATTTTATAGTATAAAAACAAAATGGACATTAAGGGTAGACAACTGAATATTTTAGAAGACCTACCAGAGGATATGATTGAGGAAATCTTGTCTATAGTCGGTCAGAATTCATCAGCACATTTAGCTATGGAGAAATTAACTTGTCAAACATTTGAAAGACTTTCCAGAAATGCCTTAGTTTATAAAAGGCTTTCCTTTGATAGGTGGGGTATATCACATTGGGGAGACGGTAAGTTACACCTTGTTTTCTTTAAAGCATTAAATGCGGGGAACCCAAATGCAATTTTACGCTACGGGTTAAGAACCTATTTTGACTCAACATATCCCAACATAAGATTTGGTGAATTAGAAAGAGCTTCTAACATGCAACATAAAGAAGCATGTTATGCTTACGGGTTAGTGATGTTCGCTTCTTACCAAAGTGAGAAAAAGAACATCAGATTGCAACTTTTAAATAAAACCTTCCCACAGGTGACGGATTCAGTAGTTGGGGTGAGAAACAAGATTTTTAGATTATTACGGGGCTGTTGGACATTACAAAACCCTCGTCCTTTTGACGACATTACAACATGCTGCCTAGCCAATGGTCATAACGGTTATTTTCCATAAGACCAAGGATGGGAAGTCGTCTTAGTAAAACCAGAATGCATGACTTGTTTCTGGACTTATAAATTACGTGTCTTTATTTCCTTTGCTGAACAACTTGCGTATTAACTAGATTTATCTTCAAAACTGTCCTGTATCATAGTGTACTATATTTCATGTTATATGTAATATAGCGAAGTTGTAAGTTTGAAGAATATTTGTATGTGATATATTATTATAATCAGTTTTTCATATGGAATTGTAGTAGTTGAATTGTATATTAGCTACTAAGTATGAACTTAACGGGTATGTAGTACCCGAATTTAAACTTATAAAACGCTAATATGAAGAAAAAGCTTTTATAAATGAGTTCATATTATGCTACGAAATACTATTGACTACTCTTAATATTCTGTATGATTAACTCGATTCATTTGGTTATTTTGAAGGAAATGGCACCGACTACTCGACACACCATGAATATGAGCGAAGAGGAATTTCGTACCTTTCTTGCTGCAAACATAGCCGCAGTACAGGCTGCGCTACATACCAACAATAACTCTGAATCTAGCAATGCAGCTAATGGCGCAAGAAATCGTATAGGATGCTCCTACAAAGAATTCTCTGCCTGCAAACCTTTGGAATTTGATGGAACCGAAGGACCAATTGGATTGAAACGGTGGACCAAGAAAGTCGAATCGGTGTTTGCCATAAGTAAGTGTACTGAAGAGGACAAAGTTAAGTACGCTACGCATACCTTCACAGGTACTGCATTAACATGGTGGAACACCTATCTTGAATAGGTAGGACAAAATACTGCTTACGCACTACCGTGGTCGGCATTCAAGCAATTGATGAACGAGCAGTACCGTCCTAGAAACGAAGTCAATAAACTCAAGGCAGAACTTAGAGAGTTATGAACACAAGGGTTTGATGTTACCACATATGAACGAAGATTCATAGAGTTGTGCCTATTGTGTCCGAGAGCATTTTAAGATGAAGAATAGAAGATCGACGCGTTTGTAAAAGGGTTACCAGTAAGGATTCAAGAAGATGTGAGATCACACGAGCCCGCTTCTATACAGAAGTCAAGTCGAATGGCTCATAAACTCATAAATCAGATTGAGGGAAGAATTAAAGAACAAGTGGCCGAAGATGCCAACACGAAACAACTTAAGAGGAAGTGGGAGGAAAACGGTGACAAGAGTCACCAGTACAACAACAACAACAATTACAACCACAATCGCAACAACTATCCCAACAACCGCAACAACAATCGCAACAATAACTGCAATCCTAACAATAACTACAACAAATATCCCAACAACAACAACAACAACAACCATTTCAACAACAATAACAATCCCAACAACAACCTCAATAACAACAACGGCAACAAAAACCAAAAACAACCATGTCATAGGTGCGAAGAAAATCGTCAGGGATTTTGCACGACATTTTGCAATAGGTGTAAAAGAAATGGTCATAGCGCAACAAAGTGTGAGGTCTACGGACCAAAGTTTAACAGAACTAAAGGAACAAATAATGTCGGAACAAGTAATGCCGAAACGAATAGTGTCGGAGCAAGTAATACCAACGCTGTTTGTTATAAATGTGGAAAACCGGGCCACATTATTAGAAATTTCCCGAATCAGGGGAATACTAATGGGCAGGGCCATGGAAGAGTTTTCAATATTAATGCAGCAGAAGCACAGGAAGACCTGGAGCTTGTTACGGGTACGTTTCTTATTGACGATAATTCTGCTTATGTTTTATTTGATTCGGGTGCGGATAGAAGCTATATGAGTAGAGAATTTTGTGTTAAATTAAGTTGCCCATTGACGCCTTTAGATAGTAAATTTTTACTCGAATTAGCAAACGGTAAATTAATTTTAGCAGATAATATATGTCGGGAGAGAGAAATTAAACTGGGGGATAAAACGTTTAAAATTGATTTAATACCAGCCGAGTTAGGGAGTTTTGATGTAATAATTGGCATGGACTGGTTGAAAAAGGTAAGAGCAGAGGTCGTTTGTTACAAAAATGCGATTCGCATTATGCGTGAAAAAGGAAAACCTTTAATGGTGTACGGAGAAAAGAACAACGCGAAATTAAATCTTATTAGTAGTTTGAAGGCGCAAAAACTAATAAGAAACGGTTGTTATGTCATTCTAGCACACATCGAGGAAGTTAAACCTGAAGAAAAGAACATCAGTGATGTTCCCATCGCAAAAGAATTTCCTGATGTATTTCCGAAAGAATTACCGGGATTACCCCCACATCGATCCGTTGAATTTCAAATAGACCTTGTACCAGGAGCTGCACCAATAGCTCGTGCTCCATACAGACTCGCACCCAGCGAAATGAAAGAATTACAAAGTCAGTTACAGGAACTTTTAGAGCGTGGTTTCATTCGACCAAGCACATCACCATGGGGAGCTCCTGTTTTGTTTGTCAAGAAGAAAGATGGTACATTCAGGTAGTGTATCGACTACCGAGAGTTGAACAAACTTACCATCAAGAACCGCTACCCACTACCGAGAATCGACGACTTATTTGATCAACTATAAGGCTCGTCTGTGTATTCGAAGATCGATTTACGTTCTGGATATCATCAAATGCGGGTGAAGTGCCATTTGGATTGACTAACGCACCAGCTGTGTTCATGGACCTCATGAACCGAGTGTGTGGGCCATATCTTGACAAGTTTGTCATTGTTTTCATCGATGACATACTTATTTACTCGAAGAATGATCAAGAGCACGAAGAACATTTGAGAAAAGTGCTAGAGTTGCTGAGAAAAGAAAAAATGTACGCTAAGTTTTCAAAGTGTGCATTTTGGTTAGAAGAAGTTCAATTCCTCGGTCATATAGTGAACAAAGAAAGTATTCAGGTGGATCCAGCAAAGATTGAAACCGTTGAAAAGTGGGAAACCCCGAAAACTCCGAAACACATACGCCAGTTTTTAGGACTAGCTGGTTACTACAGAAGGTTCATCCAAGACTTTTCCAGAATAGCAAAACCCTTGACTGCATTAACGCATATAGGGAAGAAATTTGAATGGAAAGATGAACAAGAGAAAGCGTTTCAATTGTTAAAGAAAAATTTAACTACGGCACCTATATTGTCATTACCTGAAGGGAATGATAATTTTGTGATATATTGTGACGCCTCAAAGCAAGGTCTCGGTTGTGTATTAAAGCAACGAACGAAAGTAATTGCTTATGCGTCTAGACAATTGAAGATTCACGAACAGAATTATACGACGCATGATTTAGAATTAGGCGCGGTTGTTTTTGCATTAAATACTTGGAGGCACTACTTATATGGGGTCAAAAGTATTATATATACCGACCACAAAAGTCTTCAACACATATTTAATCAGAAACAACTGAATATGAGGCAGCGTAGGTGGATTGAATTGTTGAATGATTACGACTTTGAGATTCGTTACCACCTGGGGAAGGCAAATGTGGTAGCCGACACCTTGAGCAGAAAGGACAGAGAACACATTCGAGTAAAAGCTATGAATATAATGATTCACACTAACCTTACTACTCAAATAAAGGAGGCACAACAAGGAGTTTTAAAAGAGGAAAATTTAAAGGATGAAATACCTAAAGGATCGGAGAAGCATCTTAATATTTGGGAAGACGGAACCCAGTATAGGGCTGAAAGAATTTGGGTACCAAAATTTGGAGATATGAGAGAAATGGTACTTAGAGAAGTTCATAAAACCAGATACTCAATACATCCTGGAACGGGGAAGATGTACAAGGATCTCAAGAAACAATTTTGGTGGCCAGGTATGAAAATCGATATTGCTAAATACGTAGGGGAATGTTTGACGTGTTCTAAGGTCAAAGCGGAGCATCAAAAACCATCAGGTCTACTTCAACAACCCGAAACCCCGAAATGGAAATGGGAAAACATTACCATGGATTTCATCACTAAATTGCCAAGGACTGCAAGTGGCTTTGATACTATTTGGGTAATAGTGGATAGTCTCACCAAATCAGCACACTTCCTGCCAATAAGAGAAGATGACAAGATGGAGAAGTTAGTACGACTGTATTTGAAGAAAGTTGTCTCCAGACATGGAATACCAATCTCTATTATCTCTGATAGGGATGACAGATTTATTTCAAGATTCTGGCAGACATTACAGCAAGCATTAGGAACTCGTCTAGACATGAGTACTGCCTATCATCCACAAACTGATGGGCAGAGCGAAAGGACGATATAAATGCTTGAAGACATGCTACGAGCATATGTTATTGATTTTGGAAACAGTTGGGATCAACATCTACCGTTGGAAGAATTTTCCTACAACAACAGCTACCATTCAAGCATTGAGATGGCGCCGTTTGAAGCACTTTATAGTAGAAAGTGCAGGTCTCCAATTTGTTGGAGTGAAGTGGGGGATAGACAGATTACGGGTCCGGAGATAATACAAGAAACTACCGAGAAGATCATCCAAATTCAACAACGGTTGAAAACCGCCCAAAGTCGACAAAAGAGCTACGCCGACATTAAAAGAAAAGATATAGAATTTGAAATTGGAGATATGGTCATGCTTAAAGTTGCACCTTGGAAAGGCGTTGTTCGATTTGGTAAACGGGGAAAATTAAATCCAAGGTATATTGGACCATTCAAGATTATTGATCGTGTCGGATCGGTTGCTTACCGACTTGAATTACCACAACAACTCGCGGCTGTACATAACACTTTCCACGTCTCAAATTTGAAGAAATGTTTTGCTAAAGAAGATCTCACTATTCCGTTAGACGAAATCCAAATCAACGAAAAACTTCAATTCATCGAAGAACCCGTCGAAATAATGGATCGTGAGGTTAAAAGACTTAAGCAAAACAAGATACCAATTGTTAAAGTTCGATGGAATGCTCGTAGAGGACCTAAGTTCACCTGGGAACGAGAAGATTAGATGAAGAAGAAATACCCGCACTTATTTCTAGAAGATACGTCAACACCTCCAACTGCTTAAAATTTCGGGACGAAATTTATTTAACGGGTAGGTACTGTAGTGACCCGAACTTTTTCGTGTTTATATATATTAAATGAAATTGTTATTTACATGATTAACTGTTTCCAACATGTTAAGCAATCAAACTTGTTAAGGCTTGATTAATTGAAATAGGTTTTATGTAGACAATTGACCACCAAAGTTGACCGGTGATTCACGAACATTAAAACTTGTAAAAACTATATGATG
This sequence comes from Rutidosis leptorrhynchoides, assembly GCF_046630445.1. Lineage (NCBI taxonomy): Eukaryota > Viridiplantae > Streptophyta > Magnoliopsida > Asterales > Asteraceae > Rutidosis > Rutidosis leptorrhynchoides. Next base: position 109,587,823 of record NC_092341.1, read on the forward strand.
TCATATATATGGATATATATATATATATATATAGTTAACATGGTATTATGATAAGTAAACATATCATTAAGTATATTAACAATGAACTACATATGTAAAAACAAGACTACTAACTTAAGGATTTCGAAACGAGACATATATGTAACGATTATCGTTGTAACAACATTTAACTGTATATATATCATACTAAGATATATTAATATATCATAATATCATGATAATGTAATAATTTAACATCTCATTAGATATAATAAACATTGGGTTAACAACATTTAACATGATCGTTAACTTAAAGGTTTCAAATCAACATTTACATGTAACGACTAACGATGACTTAACGACTCAGTTAAAATGTATATACATGTAGTGTTTTAATATGTATTCATACACTTTTGAAAGACTTCAAGACACTTATCAAAATACTTCTACTTAACAAAAATGCTTACAATTACATCCTCGTTCAGTTTCATCAACAATTCTACTCGTATGCACCCGTATTCGTACTCTTACAATACACAACTTTTGGATGTATGTACTATTGGTATATACACTCCAATGATCAGATCTTAGCAGCCCATGTGAGTCACCTAACACATGTGGGAATCATCATTTGGCAACTAGCATGAAATATCTCATAAAATTACAAAAATATGAGTAATCATTAATGACTTATTTACATGTAAACAAAATTACACATCCTTTATATCTAATCCATATACCAACGACCAAACACACCTACAAACACTTTCATTCTTCAATTTTCTTCATCTAATTGATCTCTCTCGAGTTCTATCTTCAAGTTCTAAGTGTTCTTCATAAATTCTATAAGTTCTAGTTTCATAAAATCAAGAATACTTCCAAGTTTGCTAGCTTACTTCCAATCTTGTAAAGTGATCATCCAACCTCAAGAAATCTTTTTTATTTAAAGTAAGATATCTTTCTAATACAAGGTAATACTCATATTCAAACTTTGATTCAATTTCTATAACTATAATAATCTTATTTCGAGTGAAAATCTTACTTGAACTTGTTTTCGTGTCATGATTCTGCTTCAAGAACTTTCAAGCCATCCAAGGATCCTTTGAAGCTAGATCTATTTTTCTCATTTCTAGTAGGTTTATCCACAAAATCTGAGGTAGTAATGATGTTCATAACGTCATTCGATTCATATATATAAAACTACCTTATTCGAAGGTTTAAACTTGAAATCACTAGAACATAGTTTAGTTAATTCTAAACTTGTTCGCAAACAAAAGTTAATCCTTATAACTTGACTTTTAAAATCAACTAAACACATGTTCTATATCTATGTGATATGCTAATTTAATGATTTAAAATCAGAAAACACGAAAAACACCGTAAAACCGAATATACGCCGTTGTAGTAACACCGCGGGCTGTTTTAGATTAGTTAATTAAAAACTATGATAAATTTTGATTTAAAAGTTGTTATTATGGGAAAATGATTTTTCTTATGAACATGAAACTATATCCAAAAATCATGGTTAAACGCAAAGTGGAAGTATGTTTTCCAAAATGGTCATCTAGACGTCGTTCTTTCGACTGAAATGACTACCTTTAAAAAAACGACTTGTAACCTGTAACTCCGACTATAAACTTATACTTTTTCTGTATAGATTCATAAACTTAAGTTCAATATGAAACCATAGCAATTGGATTCACTCAAAACGGATTTAAAACTAAGAAGTTATGGGTAAAACAAGATTGGTTATTTTTGCTTGTTGTAGCTACGTGAAAATTGGTAACAAATCTATATTAATCATATCCTAGCTAACTTATATTGTATTATACATGTATTCTAATATATTATGTAATCTTGGAATACCATAGACACGTATGCAAATGTTTTGACATATCATATCGACCCATATATATATATTTTTTGGAACAACCATAGACACTCTATATGCAGTAATGTTGGAGTTAGCTATACAGGGTTGAGGTTGATTCCAAAAATATATATAGTTTGAGTTGTGATCTAGCCTGAGACGTGTATACACTGGGTCGTGGATTGATTCAAGATAATATATATCAATTTATTTCTGTACATCTAATTGTGGACAACTAGTTGTAGGTTACTAACGAGGACAGCTGACTTAATAAACTCAAAACATTAAAATGTATTAAAAATGTTGTAAATATATTTTGAACATACTTTGATATATATGTACATATTTGTTATAGGTTCGTGAATCGACCAGTGGCCAAGTATTACTTCCCGACGAAGTAAAAATATGTGAAAGTGAGTTATAGTCCCACTTTTAAAAACTAATATTTTGGGATGAGAATACATGCAGTTTTATAAATGTTTTACGAAATAGACACAAGTAAATAAAACTACATTATATGGGTGAATGATCGAAGCCGAATATACCCCTTTTGCTTGGTAACCTAAGAATTAGTAAACCGATCTACTAATTGACGCGAATCCTAAAGATAGATCTATTGGGCCTAACGAACCCCATCCAAAGTACCGGATGCTTTAGTACTTCGATGTTGTTTTTATCATGTCCGAAGGATTTCCCGGAATGATAGGGGATATTCTTATATGCATCTTTTTAATGTCGGTTACCAGGTGTTCACCATATGAATGATTTTTATCTCTATGTATGGGATGTATATTGAAATATGAAATCTTGTGGTCTATTATTATGATTTGATAATATATAGGTTAAACCTATAACTCACCAACATTTTTGTTGACGTTTTAAGCATGTTTATTCTCAGGTGATTATTAAGAGCTTCTGCTGTTACATACTAAAATAAGGACAAGATTTGGAGTCCATGCTTGTATGATATTATGTAAAAACTGCATTCAAGAAACTTATTTTTGATGTAATATATTCTTATTGTAAACCATTATGTAATGGTCGTGTGTAAACGGTATATTTTAGATTATCATTATTTGATAATCTACGTAATGTTTTTTTTAAACCTTTATAGATAAAATAAAGGTTATGGTTGTTTTAAAAATGAATGCAGTCTTTGAAAAACGTCTCATATAGAGGTCAAAACCTCGCGACGAAATCAATTAATATGGAACGTTTATAATCAATATGAACGGGACATTTCATGTACAACACTGTAAAACATGGAAGTTGTGTACATAACAAAAATGGGTTGTGTACATATCACTCCCCATTAATTTTGAATCAATTCAAATATGTTTATAATGCTTAATTATAATTTATACTACCTCCGTCCCAGTTCAATTGTCCAGTTTTAACTTTAGTGGTGTTTCAATTCCAACTTTGATTTTAAATTACTTTTTGTGTGTTATATAATACTTGATGAATATTGTGCCGATAAAATTATTTTTAAAATTCAATCCACTGATATAAATTAGTGAATAATATATTATACAAACAAAAATATTAAGGGTCAAAGTGGAAAATAGAAGACCTCCCTGGATAAAGCAGGACAATTGAACTGGAACGGAGTAAGTAGTATTTGAACAATTTCAAGTGTGGAATAAAAATATTAAACAAGCGATATATCAATAATTGTATGTGTTATAATTGTTCCATACACAATTACAATTACCATCGTGTAAACCAATTAATTTGGAATCACAGCTTATTTGTGCCTTACTCTTAAAAAAACCTTTCTCTCTCCCATGACTTCTTCAGTCGTTTTTTCTTATCCTAATTTCCGGCCAACATACCCAGATTCAATCCCTATCCATAACCAACCTTTCACCCCCAAATTCAAGGTCAATACCATTTACATCGGCAATTTACCAACCACAATCTCCCATTCTTCAATTACCAAAAAATTTAACAAGTACGGTAACATTCAGGGTATTTCATGGCAGCAAAATCGAAATTTCGCATTCGTAAGGTTTGAACTTCGTCAACAAGCCGCTGCAGTCATCTATAGAATGAACGGTAGCACTTTAAATGGCAAGAAAATCACTGTTAGTTTTTCCAAAAATGACCTCATTGTCAAACGAGTGACACCACAAGTCAGTCGAAAAGAATCTTCGACCAATAATCACGAGATCTGGTTACACGATAACAATGATATCTCTTTTAACTCATCCCTTTCAGTCATGATTATTGACAAAATTCCCATAACAAGAGAAAAGCTTAAGATTTGGCTGAGAAAAAGAGAGGCTAAGGTCACTTCAATTTCCATGTGGGGGAAATACGGGGTTATAGTTCAATGTCAGGATTTGGAAAGTTTTCATAATGGTAATTCTGGGCCAACCCTCAAAGATGACGAGTTTCTTATGGTTCAACCTATGGATGAAAGAAAGCACAAATTCTCAAGATTCGCCTGGCTTGAATTAAAAGGTATACCCTTCGATTGCTTATTTAGGGAAAACATTATGATCGTTGCTAGCACTGTTGGGGAAGTCATTTATATTGCATCAAGGTCATATGAATTTTTTCAGGCAGATTCTTTATTTGCGTTTGTAGAAATCAAAGACCCTAAATTTTCACCCAGGTATGTCAAAACAAAATTGTCCAATACTATATCTTGTCAAGTTTGGGTGGAAGAATATGGTGGAATTCCTAGCATTAACAACTTGTTTGAGGAAGATTTCATTAAGTCCCATAATGAATCGATAACAAAAAACCCAGACGACCTTATTTTCGAATCTTTTGAAGATGAGGATCATTCTGATTCGATGCCTGAAAAAGTTTGGGAAGAAGGTGAGTTCTTAGTTTGGGGGGGGGGGGATTCAAAATCAAAAGGTGATAGTTCCAACACCCCAATCCCCCACGTTGAAAGTCAACCACAAGAGGCTAGGGATATGACTAATGAGGTGAGGTCTGTTACTTTGGGTGGCTCCAAGGAAAAAGATGTTTACTTGAATAATGTATATGGAGCATCTATTAAACAATTGAATCACTTTAAAGACAATATTACCAAAGAACCGACAGGTAATATTTTGTGTAGGGACAAGGAAATCCTCAATTCAGATTTGAGCTATTCAGAGGTTTTAAAAAGTACATGCAAACTAAACATCCTTAACATGTCAACTACACCCCATACCTCCCCATCACCTTTTTACTCTTCACCTCCACCAAAGCAGAATGTAGCACCAAAACTTTCTTCTACCCTTCCTGTCAATTCCAATCTCTCTCCTGCCCAACCCATTACTAAAGAAACACTCACCACATATCCCACTTCATTGACTGATCATGAGTGTGAAGGAATGTGACGACCCGAAAATTTCCGACTAAATTTAAACTTAATCTTTATATGATTTCGACACGATAAGCAAAGTTTGTAATGTTAATTCTCAAAATTTTTGAACTGTTTACATGAATTCATTTAACCTTTGACTGTTTCCGACGATTCACGAACGATTAAATGTAAATAGATACATATATATTTTAATACATATATTTATATATATATATAGATATATATATATATATATATATATATATATGTATATATAATTATGTATATAAATATTACTTGTAAATATATAAAATTATAATAAACCTAAAGGTTTAATAAAAATATATAACATATTTATTTTAGTAGTTAAACTTGCTATTTAAAACCGTTTCTATATAGAAAGAAAATATATTAAAAATAAATGATTTTGAGCATAAATAGTGAACGATTGTAATACTCGGTTGGCGTTTCACTAGTGTTCATATAGATCTAATACGAGTTTATGAAGATTTAAAATAAAAATTGAACTGTAAATCGATTACGAAGATTTTAGATTTGATAAAAATATTTTTACCTTTCTAGATCAAATTTTAGTACTCCGTACATATCATTTGGAACAGAAAATAAATAATTAATGAACCTTTTTTATCAGGTTTCAAACAGGTAATGATCAGAATAAATAAATGGACTTAAATTGAAAATTTGGAATTTTTAGGAACACTTTTATATTTTTACTGTTTAGCAAGTGGACACAATATAACTCTCTGTGATGCGATAAAATGATAAATCTTCCGGCTGCTTAACTGTACCTACTTTTAAATTCAATGATTCCTAATTATTATTATTATATTATAAATATCTTATTATTATTATCTTTAATATTATAATTATTATATATTACCTATTATTTATATATATACATCGAGAGTTTGAGATGGATTACACCAAGCTTGATGACCAATCTCGCCTGCCACCATAACCATCACCGGAGCACCACTCTGGCATACACCACCGCCACCCTTTCACCACGACAACTACCGTAAACCACCTTGAATTTTCTCTCTTAAATATGATCGTGATCCATCACCACCACATCATTTCTGTTCTTGTTCGATCCAACTTAGACAATCACCACCGGAGTAAACCCACTTGCTCAATCACCACCACTCACCTCTGTCACCGGACTTTCCATTTTCACCTACAACCATCTTGATAAACCGTCAACTACACCACGTTACTATATAATTTTTTTTCCTGCAAAACCGTAGCCGCCACCAAGTCACACTCTCTCTCGCCTTTTTACATTTCTGTTTAATTTAAAAAAACCGTTGTTGCAGCTCTCTTCCGTTATGTGATACACCGTAACAAACGTTGATGACATGATGATGGAAACCGAAGACTGTGATAGTGATAATGAGGAAAAGAAAATGGTCATGGTGATACAATATCGTGTAGATGAATAATACCGAAGATGATGTCGGATGAAGAAGACGATAAATAGTGAAGTTGATGATCGTGGGGTGATGATGAGGACCGAATTATGATGATGATGTTAGGGTTATAAGGGTGATCGTGATGATGATATGATGATGATGATAATCGATAAATGGAAGATGATGATGTTCATGATGATATGATGGTGATGATTATGTAACGAATATGATGTTGATGATTATGGATGATGATCCAATGATAAACGAAGATGTTATGATGTGATGAGAAATAGAATAAATGATGATGAATAGGTCTGGGTCTTGGTTTTTGAAGAACAAAAGGAAACATATATAGCAGTTTTAATTAGTTTAATCTGTGAATGAATCAGAAGAGCATGGGCAGCGAGATGGTTAAGAAGGTGGGTGTTGAACAAGAGGTCCTAAGTTTGAACCTAGGCTACAGCAGTTTATATATATTTTTTTCTATAACTGCACTGGTTGGGCTTACACAGGTTGGGCCATGTGTATTTATTTCGTTGTTAGGCCGAGATTCAATTTAGATTTTCTACTGGGCCGTAAATTGCTTGTTGTTGGGCTGGTAATTTCAGTTGGGCCGGACTCATGATGATGAGGAATTGTGAAAGAATGATGATGATGATATACGTAAATGGTGAGTAGATTATAAAAATGAAAACAGTTAAGGGTTAAAAGGATTTAGGGGGTAATTAAAACAGAAATTGAGAAGTAGAGCATTGGTTGGGCGTGTGTTGGATAAGCGAGAGGTCGTGGGTTCGAGTCTCGTCTTGGGCATTTCTTTTTAGAAAAAGCTTGGAGAGGATATACACTTTTATTTTATTTTTATCATTATTATTATAAGTTATTATTATTATTATGTTTTTTATTATTATTATTATTATTATTATTATTATTATCGTTATTATTGTTATTATTATTATTAGTATTATAATTATTATTATAAGTATCATAATTATATTTATTATTAATATCATAAAAATAAGTATTATATATTATTATTATTATTATTATTATTATTATTATTATTATTATTATTATTATTATTATTATGAGTATTACTTATGATATTATTATTAATTTTAAAACTTTAATATTATTATCATTTTAAGTAATGTCATTAAGTAATATTAGTGATATTATTGATATTATTGATATTAATGTAAGTATTATTATTATTATTGTTGTATGAAAATAATACAAATTACTATAATTATCATTAATATTAGCATTAGTACCATTTTTAGTACTATTATTATTATTACCATTAACAAAAAATATTATTAATATGAATATCATTAGTAGTAATGTTATTATCAATATAACTAAATACAACTTCTATTATTAGCTATATAAAAATATACTTATAAGTATATTACATATAAGTATAAATTAATTAGATTAACAATCTTTATATAAATACCTATATATAATAAATTAAGTACATATATATATATATATATATATATATATATATATATATATATATATATATATATATATATATATATATAAATAATAATCATTTTCAAATATATATACAAATTAATTATATAATATATAAAATTAAAATTGTTCGATTACGAGTATGTGTATTAATATATGTACACAAATGATATAGGTTCGTGAATCCAAGGCCAAACCCTGCATTGTTCAATGTCGTCATATGTATTTTTACTACAAAATACAGTATTGTGAGTTTCATTTGCTCCCTTTTTAAATGCTTTTGCAATATATATTTTTGAAACTGAGAATACATGCGTTGCTTTTATAAATGCTTTACGAAATAGACACAAGTGATCGAAACTACATTCTATGGTTAGATTATCGAACCGAATATGCCCCTTTTTAGCTTGGTAGCCTAAGAATTGGTGTTTATTATAATTGCCACCAATTAACGCGAATCTTAAAGATAGATCTATGGGCACTAACAAGCCCCAGTCAGAGAATTTGAATTGCTTTACTACTTCGATTTATCATGTCCGATGAGAGTCCCAGAATGATGGGGATATTCTATATGCATCCTGTTAAGGTCGGTTACCAGGTGTTCAATCCATATGAATGAATTTTAATTCGCGAGTTACGCGTGACAATATATGAAATCTTGTGGTCTATTAAAATGATGGAAATGAATGTTTATGATAAACTAATGAACTCACCAACCTTTTGGTTGACACTTTAAAGCATGTTTATTCTCAGGTATAAAAGAAATCTTCCACTATGCATTTGCTCATATTAGAGATATTACTTGGAGTCATTCATGACATATTTCAGAAGACGTTGCATTCGAGTCGTCTAGTTCATCAAGATTATTATTAAGTCAATTATAGTTGGATATATTATGAAATGGTATGCATGCCGTCAACTGTCGATGTAATGAAAGTTTATCTTTTAAAAACGAATGCAATGTTTGTAAAATGTATCATATAGAGGTCAAGTACCTCGTGATGTAACCAAATGTAATGTATTCGTCCAGATGGATTAGGACGGGTCATGAAAGTTGGTATCAGAGTGGTGGTCTTAGCGAACCAGGTCTTGCATTAGTGTGTCTAACTAATAGTTGTTTAGATGCATTAGTGAGTATGGACTTCGACCGTGTCTGCATGTCAAAAGTTTTGCTTATCATTTCGTGTCCAAAATTACTTGCTTATCAATCTTAGGGAATCACTTGCTTATCATTCTTAGTCTAGACACATCATACTGCAATGATTGCATGAATAGTGTATAGACAAAATTCATATCTTAGCGTATCTGCTAATTCATATCTTAGCGTATCTGTTATTGTTACCTTTGCCTGACAGATTCCGTAGATTCCTCCGTAACTTATGGAATTTTAGTATTATATATGCATATGTAAATTATGTATTGCAGGGTACTAATCTACATCTTATAATCTATTTCTTATCGAAAATCCTTCATCTGATCGCACGAGATGAATCCCTCAACTAGTTCGAGTCCCTCAGATTCCGATAGCTATTCCGATAGTTATTCTGACAGCTATTCCGACACGAATGTTCACCTAAGCTCCGAAAGTAGCATCACCAGAATGAATCAACCAATCAGCCATCCCCAATTCATCTGATGGGTTTGTAGATGACTTAATCAATGGAGACGCGAAGAAGGCGGTCCTTTCCACCAACCAAATTGCCCTCTTAGCGAAGAACCTGAAGCACTTACCGGCGAACCTATCCGAAAACCCATTTTCTCTCTCATTTGAAGAGTGTCTCGTCATGATTATATACTATCTCAAAATTTGAACCTTATTCATCCGCTCGTCCGAACCGGCAATCATTCCGGTGTAATTCAAGAAGTCAACGAGCTTCGCGCTCGAGTTGTGGCCTTGGAAAATATAGTGCAAAATGTACCAGCATCAGCAACATCACCGGCACCAACATCAATACCAGTACCACCAATAACCCAAGTTTCAACATCACACACCTCAACATCACAATCTATACCCCGAGCATAATCTTCGTTCTACATGGCGATTATGTAATCTCTAATGAGTTTAATATTGTATTGACTCATTAAATTCATGATTACATCTGAAGAAAATATATATGTATATATGTTTTCATAAAGATTGTAATTAAAAATTCTTTTGTACAAACTGTTAATGGTGAAAATATTTTAACGGGTAGGTAATACCCGAAGAATATTTAGATTTCACTTTAATAAGTTATACTGTACATTCTTCGAATCTGATTCAACATTCATTTACTATCCTATTTACAACCACTTATATACGTATCCGTTCACCACAGAATAATCATTTTCATTCAATTTCATATTTGGATTTTGATCTATCAGAATCCAACAAGTGGCATAAGGAAGAAAACATTGGACAAAATAAATTTTGTTAGAAACAAACAAATTAATTATGAGAAATTTTGTTAAGAATCCACGCTAACTGTTCCTAGCTAACTGTTAATTCCTTATTACATTTATTTATCGCAATTTAATTATCACAATTTAAATTCTCACAATTTTATTTATTGTCATTTAATTTCTGTTATTTATTTTACGCACTTTAAATATCGGGACACTATACAAGGTTTTGACATATCATATCGACGCATCTATATATATTATTTGGAATAACCATAGACACTCTATATGCAGTATTGACCGAGTTAGCTATACAGGGTTGAGGTTGATTCTAAATAATATATATACTTTGAGTTGTGATCGAGTCTGAGACATGTACACGGGTCACGATACGTATTAGTTAATTCAAATATTATATATTAAACTATATATGAATTATTGGACTGTTAACTGTGGACTATCGACTGTGGACTGCCAATATTGGACAATTAAAATGAATTAAAATATTGATTATAACATATGAAACTAAACAATTCTTCAAGTTTGCTACTTGATTTCATCTTAAACCTCATTTGTATCTTGACGATTACAATCTGCGTTCAAACCTTTCGTAATTCTTGAAAACACCTTAATCGAGAGGATGAACCAACCGCACTTCATCTACGTAAGAAGAGATTGATGCATTTAGTTATGCACTTGAAAACACTCGGAACTTGAGTAAACATTTAACACGTATCTGTATTAGCTCCTTTGGCGTTGTTATTACCGAAAATCACTTTGCAATCCCTTTCCAAAGTAGCCAATTTTGTCACAGCTTCAGCAAATCAATTTCAACTTTTCATTCGAATAAGTCTTATTATAACTTTGATATATACATTTGCCCCTTCCTCATCGTACCGGAGAACCTCTTATATTCCACCACATTACCAGCAGACGTACCAGCAACCTCGTTGCGCTTTGACTAAAAACTCTCCGACAAATCACTATACTTATCTAATGAAGCCTTATCATAAACTCATCGGCATCTTGTAACGATAATTGCCATATCAATTACCGAGAATCATCAATCAATATTTTGAATCTAGCAGCGTTCTACATCGATAGTTATAAGTATACATATAACATTTATCTTTTAGAATTATGAGTTTTCATTCTGAAATTCTGAATAATATCTAGCCTATGAATCAGGTTTATGAATTTTTGAAAAAGCTGATGAAGCAGTGAAAACTGAAGACTGCCGTAATAGTCAAAAGTTGGATGATAAAGAATGGAGTGTTGGAAACGCTCAATAGAAAATTTAGTACCAAAAAGCGGATTTTGCGAAATTATGAAGGAGGCTGTGGATAAATTACATGGACTAAACTTGTACATAAAGAATCTTGATGATTCTGTTTCTGATGAAATCTTTAGCGAATATTTTGCTCCTTAATCGCTCTAAATCCTCGTGAATGAATTTCTTCATCACAATTTGATTCTAAAATTCTAAGATATCATCGTATCTTTTATTATAAATATCATCGATATATCTGAAGATATTCTTATCTGAAATCATTTATCTCTTCGCGCTATCAGTGTTACATCATATAAGAAACTGTTAGTTTCTATATTCTGTAAACCTTCGAGTTTAAACTATGAATGATTTTGAAGTAGTGTTGGGAACTGAAGCATGAGTTAGTATAATATAATGACACTTGATCAACGTGATTATATTACAGTAAGTCATGCTGAGTTTCTAATGGAACGTGATGATTCACAGATCATAACGTCATCATGTGCCATGTTACACGACTCTTACACTCTATCCAGTATATAAACATATCGAGAACATATCTTTCTGATAGTTTAATCTTCTCCCTTGAATTCTGGTAATCTGACAAGTCAGATTGTATTATTACTGTTTCTTTCTTAGAACATTAGCCATGTTCATTCAAAACACCATACTTACGAATTCTGGACCATTACTTGCTGTACTTAGAGTCAAGAAGAGAATAAAAAGGCAAAGAGCTCCGAAATATAAGGGAGAATATAAAGTCCGATAACAACACATAAATTACAAACCGTGTATATCAATGTTTATCGCAACATAAATACACGGGAGAATTAAAAACACTATAACCACAAGGGCGAAGTAGAAGAAAACAGATTCCTCCGGTGGAAGTTGGAAAAGGAGAATGATTGTTGCGATAGTAAGGATAAGGACAAGGATTAGAACTGAATTAAGCATTTCCACAATCTTTTTGGAATTTAGTATAGAAGTGATGAAAACTAATAGAACGGAAAAGGTAAATTTATAATGGAAATATCAGAAGTAGTAATCGGGACATATCATCGCATTTAATTAAGGAGATCCTAAACTCCTTAAATCTCGAAGGATCAGATCTTATAGATTTTCAAGATTTTCTTTTGAATCCTTTGAATTTCGGAAATCAACCGTAACTACGTCAAAAGATAAATCTCTATCTCAATCTTTTGTGATAACTTCACTCGTACTCCTCACCAAAAATCAAATTGATTTGTCTATATTACTCGATGATGATAAAACTCTATTTTATCAACTCATATTCGTCATGAAGACATTCTTATTGTTAACCATGACATCCATACTCAAATTTCAGGACGACATTTCTTTAACGGGTAGGTACTGTGACGATCCGGAAATTTCCGACCAAATTTAAACTTAATCTTTATATGATTTTGACACGATAAGCAAAGTTTGTAATGTTAAGTCTCAAAATTTTTGAACTGTTTACATGAATTCATTTAACCTTTGACTGTTTTCGATAATTCACGAACTATTAAATGTAAATAGATACATATATATTTAAATATGTATATATATATATATATATATATATATATATATATATATATATATATAATTATGTATATAAATATTACTTGTAAATATATAAAATTATAATAAACCTAAAGGTTTAATAAAAATATATAACATATTTATTTTAGTAGTTAAACTTGCTATTTAAAACCGTTTCTATATAGAAAGAAAATATATTAAAAATAAATGATTTTGAGCATAAATAGTGAACAATTGTAATACTCGGTTGGCGTTTCACTAGTGTTCATATAGATATAATACGAGTTTATGAAGATTTAAAATAAAAATTGAACTGTAAATCGATTACGAAGATTTTAGATTTGATAAAAATATTTTTATCTTTCTAGATCAAATTTTAGTACTCCGTACATATCATTTGGAACATAAAATAAATAATTAGTGAACCTTTTTGATCAGGTTTCAAACAGGTAATGACCAGAATAAATAAATGGACTTAAATTGAAAATTTGGAATTTTTAGGAACACTTTTATATTTTTACTGTTTAGCAAGTGGACACGATATAACACTCTGTGATGCGATAAAATGACAAATCTTTCAACTGCTTAACTGTACCTACTTTGAAATTCAATGATTCCTAATTATTATTATTATATTATAAATATCTTATTATTATTATTATTATTATTATCTTTAATATTATAATTATTATATATTACCTATTATTTATATATATACATCGGGAGTTTCAGATGGATTACACCAAGCTTGATGACCAATCTCGCCTACCACCATAACCATCACCGGAGCACCACTCCGGCATACACCACCGCCACCCTTTCACCACGAAAACCACCGTAAACCACCTTGAATTTTCTCTCTTAAATATGATCGTGATCCATCACCACCACATCATTTCTGTTCTTGTTCGATCCAACTTATACAATCACCACCGGAGTAAACCCACTTGCTCAATCACCACCACTCACCTCTGTCACCGGACTTTCCATTTTCACCTACAACCATCTTGATAAACCATCAACTACACCACGTTACTATATAATTTTTTTTCCTGCAAAACCGTAGCCGCCACCAAGTCACTCTCTCTCTCGCCTTTTTACATTTCTGTTTAGTTTAAAAAAACCGCTGTTGCAGCTCTCTTCCGTTCTGTGATACACCGTAATAAACGTTGATGACATGATGATGGAAACCGAAGACTATGATAGTGATAATGAGGAAACAAAAATGGTCATGGTGATACAATATCATGTAGATGAATAATACCGAAGATGATGTCGGATGAAGAAGACGATAAATAGTAAAGTTGATGATCGTGGGGTGATGATGAGGACCGAATTATGATGATGATGTTAGGGTTATAAGGGTGATCGTGATGATGATATGATGATGATGATAATCGATAAATGGAAGATGTTGATGTTCACGATGATATGATGGTGATGATGATGTAACGAATATGATGTTGATGATTATGGATGATGATCCAATGATAAATGAAGATGTTATGATGTGATGAGAAATAGAATAAATGATGATGAATAGGTCTGGGTCTTGGTTTTTGAAGAACATAAGGAAACATATATAGCAGGTTTAATTAGTTTAGGCTGTGAATGAATCAGAAGAGCATGGGCAGTGAGATGGTTAAGAATGTGGGTGTTAAACAAGAGGTCCTAAGTTCAAACCTAGGCTACAGCAGTTTATATATTTTTTCTATAACTGCACTGGTTGGGCTTACACAGGTTGGGCCATGTGTATTTGTTTCGTTGTTGGGCCGAGATTCAATTTAGATTTTCTACTGGGCCATAAATTGCTTGTTGTTGGGCCGGTAATTTCAGTTGGGCCGGACTCATGATGATGAAGAATTGTGAAATAATGATGATGATGATATACGTAAATGGTGAGTAGATTATAAAAATGAAAACAGTTAAGGGTTAAAAGGATTTAGGGGGTAATTAAAACAGAAATTGAGAAGTAGAGCATTGGTTGGGCGTGTGTTGGATAAGCGAGAGGTTGTGGGTTCGAGTCTCGTCTTGGGCATTTCTTTTTAGAAAAAGCTTGGAGAGGGTATACACTTTTATTTTATTTCTATCATTATTATTATAAGTTATTATTATGTTTATTATTATTATTATTATTATTGTTATTATTGTTATTATTATTATTAGTATTATAATTATTATTATAAGTATCATAATTATATTTATTATTAATATCATAAAAATAAGTATTATATATTATTATTATTATTATTATTATTATTATTATTATTATTATTATTATTATTATTATTATTATTATGAGTATTACTTATGATATTATTATTAATTTTAAAACTTTAATATTATTATCATTTTAAGTAATGTCATTAAGTAATATCAGTGATATTATTGATATTAATATAAGTATTATTATGATTATGATTATTATTATTATTATTGTTGTATGAAAATAATACAAATTACTATAATTATCATTAATATTAGCATTAGTACCATTTTTAGTACTATTATTATTATTACCATTAACAAAAAATATTATTAATATGAATATCATTAGTAGTAATGTTATTATTAATATAACTAAATACAACTTTTATTATTATCTATATAAAAATATACTTATAAGTATATTACATATAAGTATAAATTAACTAGATTAACAATCTTTATATAAATACCTATATATAATAAATTAAGTATATATATATATATATATATATATATATATATATATATATATATATATATATATATATATATATATATATATATATATATATATAACTATATAAATAATAATCATTTTCAAATATATATATACAAATTAATTATATAATATATAAAATTATAATTGTTCGATTACGAGTATGTTTATTAATATATGTACACAAATGATATAGGTTCGTGAATCCAAGGCCAAACCCTGCATTGTTCAATGTCGTCATATGTATTTTTACTACAAAATACAGTATTGTGAGTTTCATTTGCTCCCTTTTTAAATGCTTTTGCAATATATATTTTTGGAACTGAGAATACATGCATTGCTTTTATAAGTGCTTTACGAAATAGACACAAGTAATCGAAACTACATTCTATGATTGGATTATCGAACCGAATATGCCCCTTTTTAGCTTGGTAGCCTAAGAATTGGTGTTTATTATAATTGCCACCAATTGACGCAAATCCTAAAGATAGGTCTATGGGCACTAACAAGCCCAAGTCAGAGAATTTGAAATGCTTTAGTACTTCAATTTATCATGTCTGATGAGAGTCCCGGAATGATGGAGATATTTTATATGCATCCTGTTAAGGTCGGTTACCAGGTGTTCAATCCATATGAATGAATTTTAATTCGCGAGTTACGCGTGACAATATATGAAATCTTGTGGTCTATTAAAATGATGAAAATGAATGTTTATGATAAACTAATGAACTCACCAGCCTTTTGGTTGACACTTTAAAGCATGTTTATTCTCAGGTATGAAAGAAATCTTTCGCTGTGCATTTGCTCATATTAGAGATATTACTTGGAGTCATTCATGACATATTTTAAAAGATGTTGCATTTGAGTCGTTGAGTTCATCAAGATTATTACTAAGTCAATTATAGTTAGATATATTATGAAATGGTATGCATGCCGTCAACTGTCGATATAATGAAAGTTGGTCTTTTAAAAACGAATGCAATGTTTGTAAAATGTATCATATAGAGGTCAAGTACCTCGTGATGTAACCAAATGTAATGTATTCGTCCAGATGAATTAGGATGGGTCATGAAAAGGAAAATATTGTAGGGCCTCATGTGCTATTACCCGCAAAAACATCCAAAAATATAAGGACTTGAATGTTGATGAACCTTCTTCCTCATTTCATAAAAGTCCTGTCAAAATTAACAAGATAAAAGCTAAGAAGAATGCCTTAAATGAAGAGTTTCTAGATGCCACTGAGTTATATGAAACTAGAGGTGAATTCGAAGAAGTTGTTACATCAGTTTGCACAAATAGTTCATTATCAGGTAAAGTCAATGCTAAACCCACTGTTATCAAAAAAGAGCAACAAAAAAAATGACGATCATAAAAAATTTGGGAAACTAATGAAAGGCATCGAAGGCGAAGGGCTTGAAGCTTACAAAAACAAAGCATGTGGGAAGCCTCTTGGAACACCCGTGGGCTCGGAAACAAATCTCGAGCCCACAAAGTTGGTACAATGGCCAACTTTCATCAAATTCAATTCATAGCAATTCAAGAAACAAAAGTTAAAGAAGTATCTCAACCGATCATGAATGAAATTTGGAAACACTCGATTTATCAAAGTATACAAGTGAGTTCGAATAGTAGATCCAGAGGATTACTTTCCATTTGGAAGGAAGAATTTTTCACTCTTATAGATCATTGGAAGAATCAAAATTGGATAGCAACGTTGTTGGAATTCATTCCATCCCAATCGACAATTCTCATTGTTAATATGTATGCACCTCGAATCGAATCCGATAAATTGATCATTTGGAATCTGTTAAGGTGCATGACTTCATTTTGGTCAGGCCCTTTATGTATTCTTGGAGATTTTAACTCCACTTGTTTCCCGGAAGAAAGGTTTTGAGAAGTTATTGATCCGGTCAATATGAGGAACTTTAATGAATTCATCTCCTTGTCTGGTCTTTTCGACCAACATTTGTCTAATGGTTATTTCACATGGGAAGGACCAGAAGGCAAGACATCACACATTGATCATATTTTGTTGAATACCGAGTGGATTGAAAAATGGCCTGACTCATTCTTAATCACCGGAGATCCACAGTTTTCGGATCACAAGCCTCTTATTTTGGGGAAACAAATTATTTCATGGGGCCCAAAACCCTTTCGTTTCTACAACTTTTGGTTTAACAAAAAAGGATTCATCGAAATGTGCAAGCAAAAATGGGATCTTTTACCCTTTGACGGATGGGCCACTCACTCCATTGTCAAAAAGTTAAGGTCATTAAAGGCGGATCTTAAGGGTTGGCATATGCAAGAAGTTAGAAACGCTAGAAAAGATTTACTATTTTGTGAGCAAGAGATCCAAAGATTAAAGTCCATATACACTTCTAGAGATTTGGTCTCTAATGAGTTAATTTCGTGTATCACCCCATTTTCTTCATACGTTTCTTAAGGTACTTATTTAATCATTAGAACATTTATAGTTCGCTTGTTTATGTGATTAAACGATTTAAAGTGTTAATGTGACGACCTGGAAATTTCCGACCAAATTTAAACTTGATCTTTATATGATTTCGACACGATAAGCAAAAGTCTATAATGTTGAGTCTCAAAATTTTGGTACAGTTTATATGAATGCATTTGTCTTTTGACAATTCCCGACGATTCACGAACAATTATTTATAAATAAATATGTACAGGTGTATACATATATAAATGTAAATAAATATAATAATTGGAAATAATAACATTTAAACATTTGAATTAAGAATTTATTATTAAGTATTGGCATTAAGAATTATTATTTTTATTAGTAATATCATTTTTATTATTAGTATTATTATTAATTAATATTGTTATTAACACAAGTAGTAAATATTATTTTTTATTATTATTATGATTACAAAAATGAATATTATTATTATTGATAAGATAAGTATTATTATAACTATCATACTATTTGACACACTTATCATCCCGTGAAATAAATTATGATTGTGATTTATCACTGTTTTAGATTCCAACTATCTATCTATTGAAAGGACCCGTTCATATACATTATAAACGATTCACAATAGTTGATTACCTCGCGAGGTATTTGACTTCTATATGATACATTTTACAAACATTGCATTCGTTTTTAAAAGACAAACTTTCTTTACAACGAAAGTTGACGGCATGCACACCATTTCATAATACATCCAACTATAATTGGCTTAATAATAATCTTGATGAACTCAATGACTCGAATGCAACGTCTTTCAAAATATGCCATGAATGACTCCAAGTAATATCCTTAAAATGAGCTAATGCACAGCGGAAGATTTCTTTAATACCTGAGAATAAATATGCTTTAAAGTGTCAACCAAAAGGTTGGTGAGTTCATAGGTTTATCATAACAATCATTTCAATATATTAACAGACCACAAGATTTCCGTTTATAAATATATGTACACTCGCAAGCGTATAAAAGTATTCTATAAGTTGTAGGCACCCGGTAACAAGCCTTAACGTTCATGTTTTACCCTCTGAAGTACACCAGATCAGGTGTGTTTAAAATAACCTCGAAGTACTAAAGCATCCCATAGTCAGGATGGGGTTTGTCAGGCCCAATAGATCTATCTTTAGGATTCGCGCCTACCGTACATAGACAAGTAGTTTAATGTTACCAAGCTAAGGGTATATTTCTGGTTTAAACCCACGTAGAATTAGTTTTAGTACTTGTGCCTATTTCGTAAAACATTTATAAAAACAGCGCATGTATTCTCAGTCCCAAAAATATATATAAAAGGGAGCAAATGAAACTCACAATACTGTATTTCGTAGTAAAAATACATATAACGTCATTTAACAAGTGCAAGGTTGGCCTCGGATTCACGAACGTATCAATATTGAGATTCAATATTGCAGGAAAGTACGTAGACGCAACGGAGATGATAAACACTAGATTGACCTCACGAGCATACCCATGAACCATACCCATCACCTCCATAGCTATAACCCATAATTTCCTTAGCTTCGACTCATTCAAAAAAACTATTTTGAAATCACTCGGACAGCACTCCGTCGTAATATTTTATGTATACTAATAATATCTTGAAATAATACAGAGCAAATATATATATATATATATATATATATAAATCGATTGAGAGAGTTTAGAGAAATATATTTTCAAGTTTCTATGAAATAATGAAACCAATTGAATTCTATTTATAATAGATTTTTGAATTATTAAAGTGAATTATTAGAGTATGAATTATTAAAGTGAATTATTAAAGTATGCATTATTAAAGTAAATTATTAAAGTATGAATTATTAAAGTGAATTATTAAAGTGAATTATTAAAGTATGAATTATTAAAGTGAATTATTAAAGTTAAAGTAAAGTAAAAGTAAAGTAAAGGTAGAGTTAAAGTATAGTAAAAGTATAAAAACTATGTATGTATAATACGCGTATAAATATATATAATATTAATTTAAATCGTTATATATATTTAATGAAATAAAATATAAATATCGTTATATTTATTATACTGGTTAAGTAATGAGTTGTCAAAAGTGATTCTAGATATTTATAAAAGTTATATACGTTTTAATAATAAAGTTCTTTTTAAACTGAAAACGTCTTTGTACGTTTGAAAATAGATTAATAGAATATTATGGAAACCAATTCTCCACTAACTTTTGTCTAACTTTCGTAAATGACACTTTTTGTTTTTATTTATAAATAGCTTTACAAATTATTCTGAATATCGTTAAGAGGAATAGATTTTCTTAAATCATAGTGGACCTCTCAACAGAGACTTGTAATCATAATTCAATGTTTATGATAATTCAATCATTTAATATATATTTTTTTAATTTCATCGAAAATCATATTGAAACAAATATGTTCGTGTAAAGTATTATACGTTTAATACTTTATTAATATTCTCAAGTTATAATATATATATACATATACATATCTATTTATATATAACGGTTCGTGAATCGTCGGAATTTGGTCGAGGTTATAATGAATGTATGAACACAGTTTAAAATTCTTGAGATTTAACTTAACAAACTTTGCTTATCGTTTCGGAATAATATAAAGATTAAAGTTTAGATTTGGTCGGAAATTTTCGGGTCGTCACAGTACCTACCCGTTAAAAAAATTTCGTCCCCGAAATTTGATAGAGGTCGTCATGACTAACAATGAGAATGTTATTATAACGATTATAGAGTTTTATCATGTTCAAGAAGCATGGATAAAATAATTCGATTACTCGAAGCGTGTGAGTGAAGTTATCGTAAATGAATGAAATAAGATAGTAGTGATTCGTCGTATCTTTTGACGTCATCACGATTGATCTCCGAAAAGAAAATCTTTGTAATCTATATTGGATTTGATTATTCGGCGATTAAGGAAATTATGATCCTCTTCGAATTAATACGATAATCCATTTTGATTTCTCTGTCGGATATTTCACTATAAATCCACCTCATTTGTTTTCTTACAACTCACACCTTCTCAACTCATATTTTAAAGTATTTGTCAATATGCTTCATCCAGTGTTGATTCTTGATATACTCCTCACTTTCATATCTGTCGCTCTTCTTTTTCATCTGCCTCCGGAAGAATCTATTTACTTCTACTATACTCTTGGTTTTATAGTGTTTTTAGTTCTCCCGTGTCTTTA
Organism: Rutidosis leptorrhynchoides; assembly: GCF_046630445.1. Taxonomy (NCBI): domain Eukaryota; kingdom Viridiplantae; phylum Streptophyta; class Magnoliopsida; order Asterales; family Asteraceae; genus Rutidosis; species Rutidosis leptorrhynchoides. Next base: position 109,609,463 of record NC_092341.1, read on the forward strand.
TATTGCTATATGCATTGATATATACGGTTTGTGATTTCTGGGTTATTGTTTGGTTTTATATCTTCCCTTATATTTCAAAGTCCTTGCTTCTTCTATAATCATTGTCATCCACAGTTAATGCTCTCTTCTATTTGCTATGATTTATACTCCCATTTCTAGTTCGGAGCTTTGTCCTTTCGTTTCTTCTTCTTGCGATTAAGCACCGCTTGTAATGGTCCAGAATTCGCAGATATAAATTTCGGAATGAACATTGTTAATGTTCTAGGAAGGAAATTGTAATGGCACGATCTTGACTTGTCAAATAACCAGAATACCTCGGAAAAGGCCGAATCATCAAGAAATATTTTCTTGATATTTAGAGATCAAAGAGAATACAAGAGTCGTGTAACATAGCACATGATGACGTTATGATCTGTGAAACATCATGTTCCATTTAGAAACTCAGCATGAATTACTGTAATATAATCACGTTGATCAAGTGTCATTATATTATACTAACTCATGCTTCAGCTCCCAACACTTCTTCAAGAATATTCCTATTTTAAACTCGAATGTTTCAGAATTTAGAAACTAAAATAGTTTCTTTTATGATATAATACAGATAGCGCGAAGAGGTAAATGATTTCAGATAAGAATAATTATAAAAATATCTTCAAAAGTATGGATGATATTTATAATGAAAGATACGATGATATCTTTGAATGTCTAATATCAGAGGATGATGAAGGATATTGTCCGCAGGGGTTTAGAGTCAGGAGCAAGGTATTCATTAATGACTTCAGCAAGTACTGAATCATTTGGATTCTTTGAAGGCAGGTTCAGCCTTTGTGATTTGTCCACAGCCTCCTTCATACTTTGCTCAATCCGTTTTCCAGTTCCAAAGCTTCCTTTTTCTGAGCTTTACCAATATACTATCCTTTATCATCCAACTTTTTACTGTTAAGGTCGTTTACATTTTTGCTGCTTCATCAGCATTTTTCAAAATTTCGAGAACTGGTTTGCAGTTTAGGGTGTTTTTCAGAAATTTTCTCATTCAAAGAATGTAAGTCTTGGAGGTAGACGTTGTGTGTATATGTAATTGTTGATGTAGACATGCTGCGAGGTTTCAAAATACTGATTGCTGATTCTCAATAATTGGTATGTTAATTCTTGTTATAAGGTACGAATGAGTATATGATAGGGTTTCGATAATTATAATGATTTTTTTTTTGGAAAGTCAAAGATCAGTGAAGTTGTTGGTAAGTTTATTGCTAATGTGGTGAATATAAACGATTCCCCGGTAACGTTGGCGAAAGGGCAACGTATCTATCGAGGTTATAATAAGACTGTTTTGATTGAGAAGTCGAAGTTGACTTGCTGGAGTTGTGACAAAACTGTCTATTTTGAAATGGAATTGAAAAGTTATTTTAGCTAGTAAATGCCAAAAGGTCTAACACGGATACGTGTCGAACTATGACTTGGGTTTTGAGAGTTTTTCAGGTGTATAACTGTGGGTAACATGTGGTTGGATAATCATCTCGATTGTTCTTTAGTTGAAGTGTCTTCAGGAATTTCGAAAGGTTTGAGCACATATTGTAATTGTTAATACATATGACGTTCTAACACAGTTTTGAAGTCAAAGTATAGCTTTGAAAGATATAGGAATGTAAGAGTGATGATACTGGTTATATTTCGAATTGAATTATGCGATTTCAAAATCAGAATATGTAATTGAATTTGAATGAGTATGATTGTTTTGATTTATATGAAAGAATGGACATTGTTGTGAAAGTAGGGAGTATAGTTGATGATTGCTGAATCAGTTTCGAAAAATGTAATATATTAATTGTGAATTTATATATCTCTCGGGTATTACCTACCCGTTAAAAAAAATTTCACAATTAATATTTTGTACAAAAGAAGTTTATTACAGTCTTTATGAAAATATATGTGTATATTTTCTTTAGATGTAATATAGATTTAATGAGTTAATATTAAATTAAACTCATTTGTTTTATGGTTGGAACTAGAATTGAGTAATCCCTAAAACTTTATAAATTGCATAAGTATATCTTCAATAATATTGAAATTATGAATCATTACTTTGTTATTTGTTGGTTTTCGTGAAATTCTTGTGAACTTCGCAAGGTACGAATGATGTTATTTGAAAAGTTTCGAGTACATCGATGATGAAAGTGTAAAATCAAACATATATTCGAATAATACACTTGATTTATTATGAATTGAATTTTTATTGAATTGAGACAGAGATTGTAATTAACGATGGTTAAGTTGCGGACGAAGGACGTACATCATTGCATATTTGTAATATGAATTAACTGGGTAGTTAAGATTCACACATAATAGCTTAGTACGGGAAGATTTATTATGGTTTAAAAATTTATACATATAAAATATACATATAAATCTTTCGATTGGAAATGAGTTAATACTTCATAACTCGTTGATACAATATATTTGTTGTTGATTCGTAATGATGTCCACAATGATTCTTGAACTGACAGAGTTTGTGATGTTACAGGTGCTGTTGATTCTGACGATACTGATGGCACTGACTGTGTTGATGATGCTACGGTCCTATTGATGCTGTTGGTAAAACAATTCTAGCTTGTAAATCGTACACTATTTTCGATCAAAGTTTCTACTCTACCATCTCCATTCACTCATCCGATTTACGGTCAGAATTAAATAATCTCTAAGATTTTGGAGATTACATAACTGCCGCAGAGATATCTCTTCAATGAAGTTTATGAATTAATACTTCATCGTTTGTTGTTGTTGATATTCCTGGATATTTACAGGGCGTATGATGTTGATGTTTGAGATACAGATTGTGATGTTGCGGTGTGGGATGTGGATGTTGTTGTTGGTGGTGGTGATGGTACTGTTGGTGTTGCTGATGGTGGTACTGTTTATGCTGCTGGTGCTGCTGCTGGTGTTTGTAACCTTTGCACCATATTCTCCAAAGCCACTACCCGAGCGCGAAGCTCGTTGACTTCTTCTATTACACCGGGGTGATTGTCGGTTCGGACGAGCGGATAAATAAAATCTAGAATTTGTTGTAGTATGTAATCGTGACGAGATACTCTAGAAATAAGAGAGAAAATGGTGTTTCGGATAGGTTCGCCGGTAAGTGCTTCAGGTTCTTCGCCAAGAGGGCAATGTGGTGGATGGAAGGGATCACCTTCTTCTTGTCTCCAATGATTAAGGAGGCTACGAACCCATCCCCAATTCATCCAGAATAGATGATGACTAATTGGTTGATCCATTCCGGTCACACTGCTTTCGGAACTTGAGTGGGATTCCATTTCGGAATTCGAGGGACTTGAACTAATGACGAATTCCATTTTGTACGATTGAATAAAGAATTTTTTGATATGAAATGATTTTCCAGCTATCGGGTGGTATTCTAATTATATAGAGCAAAAGGTTTCATAGATTACGGAGGAATTTACGGAAAATGTCAGGCAAAGTTTACAGTAACAGATACGCTAAGATATGAATTAGCAGATACGCTAAGATATGAATTTTGTCTATACACTATTCATGCAATCAATGCAATAAGATGTGTCTAGACTAAGAATGATAAGCAGGTAATTTCCGACAAAAATGATGAGCAAAACTTTTGACATGCAGACACGGTCGAAGTCCAGACTCACTACTGCATCATAATGACTATCAGTTAGACACACTAATGCAGACCTGGTTATCTAAGACCACCGCTCTGATACCAACTGAAAGGACCCGTTCATATACATTATAAATGATTCACAATAGTTGATTACCTCGCGAGGTATTTGACTTCTATATGATACATTTTACAAACATTGCATTCGTTTTTAAAAGACAAACTTTCTTTACAACGAAAGTTGACGGCATGCACACCATTTCATAATACATCCAACTATAATTGGCTTAATAATAATCTTGATGAACTCAATGACTCGAATGCAACATCTTTCAAAATATGCCATGAATGACTCCAAGTAATATCCTTAAAATGAGCTAATGCACAGCGGAAGATTTCTTTAATACCTGAGAATAAACATGCTTTAAAGTGTCAACCAAAAGGTTGGTGAGTTCATAGGTTTATCATAACAATCATTTCAATATATTAATAGACCACAAGATTTCCGTTTATAAATATATGTACACTCGCAAGCGTATAAAAGTATTCTATAAGTTGTAGGCACCCGGTAACAAGCCTTAACGTTCATGTTTTACCCTCTGAAGTACACCAGATCAGGTGTGTTTAAAATAACCTCGAAGTACTAAAGCATCCCATAGTCAGGATGGGGTTTGTCAGGCCCAATAGATCTATCTTTAGGATTCGCGCCTACCGTACATAGACAAGTAGTTTAATGTTACCAAGCTAAGGGTATATTTCTGGTTTAAACCCACGTAGAATTAGTTTTAGTACTTGTGCCTATTTCGTAAAACATTTATAAAAATAGCGCATGTATTCTCAGTCCCAAAAATATATATAAAAGGGAGCAAATGAAACTCACAATACTGTATTTCGTAGTAAAAATACATATAACGTCATTTAACAAGTGCAAGGTTGGCCTCGGATTCACGAACGTATCAATATTGAGATTCAATATTGCAGGAAAGTACGTAGACGCAACTGAGATGATAATGTAACGACCCGACCAAAACCGTTATTGACGGCGCCGTTAACTTAGGTCCCGTTGCGTGGTCGTAGTCCCTATATGAGACTCGTTTGACCAAAATTATGTCGCATTCATTTGAAAGGTACAAGACTTGCAAGTTTAGTTTACAAAACCGTTCGACAACAAGTCTAAGTTTACAAAAGTCATAAAGTATAAATGAAATAACTTGCGACATAATATAAGTTGAAAAACACAGTTGCTATAAATAGCGTAAGTATGTAAACAAAAGTTTGAATCCAAAAGTGCTATCCCTAGCGTATGTATGTATGTATGCTTGACCCCAAGCAAGAAATCAAAGTGTATGCATGTATGCTCGACTCCAAGCAAGTATGAGTGTACGCGGAAGCATGTATCAAATAGCCAAGTATGAACCTGAGAAACATATAGAAAACTGTCAACGAAAAACGTTGGTGAAATCATAGGTGTTTGTAATAAACGTTGTTTTTGAACCACAAGATTTAATATTCCCATAACGTTGATTATCATAATCGTTTGCATTCCAAAAGTATTGTTCGCGAGCACCCAATTATCAAGACTTAACGTTTCCTTCCATAGAACCCCATCACAATAGTGTTAGAACATACACTGTTTCTCGAAAATATATTTCATCCGTAGACGGTAGCGAACCGTCCGTAATGAGGGTTTGTCAAACCCATATGGCCACACAATATAAGTTCTCGCTTACACCCTGCAAGTGTAACTAATGATAATCGAATTGAGGATTTTTGTTCTAACTCGCTGTGGAATGTTTGTTTTCCTTGTACTTGTGTTCAAAGTATAAAAGCAAGTAGTACAAAATGTAACAAAGTATATGTTTCTCAGCCCACAATTTAAAAGTATAAAAAGTTGTTGAAAAGGTGGGACTATGATCTCACCTCGAGTGCACGAGTATAAAAGTACTTCACAAAGTAACGTATGCATGAAAGTTGCTTAGCCTTGATCTAAACAAGTAAGTTGTGTCAATTAACCGGTTACAATACAAGGTCGGGTGAAATGTGTTCAATTAGTCCTATGGCTCGTTACGACTCGAAAAGTATAGCATGTGAATCACGTTGTCAAGTTTCATGCAAGAATCAAGTATAAAAGAAAGACTAGAACGATTGCATAAGTGTTTAGTTAAGTTTGACTAAAAGTCAAACTTGGTCAAAGTCAAAGTCAACGGGGTCGGGTCGGGTATCCGACAATTTTTCTAAGTTATATAATCATATATGAGCATGTTGGCCAAGTGTCATGTTAATCGGAGGTCCGTAGCATATCAAACATTTTACGTCAAATGACCAAGCAAAACAGCCCATTTTAGTGTATCAGGACGGTGTCCCAAAATCAGGACGGTGTCCCAATATGAAGAGTGGGACGGCGTCCCAAAATCAGGACGGCGTCCCAATATGAAGAGTGGGACGGCGTCCCAAAAGTCAGGACGGCGTCCCAATTGGCATCCAGGGTCTGTTTGCTGAATTCCTCAAATGGACGAACCAAAACACAAACAATCACATTTTATGATCCGCAAACAATTAGAACATGTATTTTATATCATCGGAAAGCTATTTCGACAAGGAATACAACTAACCACATATCATTAATCAAAATCATCATTTAAGACAACAGAAACCTCGTTGAATGGTCGTTAAGCGTTCAAAATCAAAGTTTAGGTTCATCAAATGCATTTCAAGTTCCGGGAATCCAATTTATACATATGATATGCCGTTTTGAAGGTAATCAAACATGTAATACAACTAAACACTTATTAATAACATTAACGAGCATTCAACGCATCAAAAGTTCATTTTAAAGCTATCAAACCCTAACCAAAAGTTCACAAAATCAATAATCACGTTTATGAAGTTTCTTTAATCAATCTATACATCAACATGAAGCTAATGATGCTAGTAACACTTTTAAAACATGAACTTTAACAATCTAACACATTTGATCATCCAAAATCAAAGATTAAGCATACACTTTTCATTTTCAAGCTAGTTACACCAAAACATCAAGATCGAGCATACAAATCATATATTCATGTTATACACGAGCCATAGACACTAACTAACAACATTTCAAGTCAAAAACACGAATTTAAAGAAATCTAGAGTTTTAGAAATGTTACCCAAAATCAATGAAGTTAGTATCAAATCGTAGAGGATGATGAGAAGATCAAGAATATGTAGTTTGTTTTGATGTTTGCTTGCTAAATCGAAATTAGATGATGAATCTTTTGTTTGAAGGTTGAGAGAAAAGATGGAAGTAATGAAGATGGTGGAGATGAAAATGAATGGAGGAGGATGGAGTTGACTAGTTGACCTAGTCAACTAGTTTGGCTCTTTGGCGAGTTTAGTCCCTCAAGTTTGTAGTCGGGTGCGGGAATTAACCGATCGAATATTTTTAAAACGCAAGTTAACGAGAGATGTTGTAATCGAGTAACGGGATTATCAAGAACATTAGTTAACGAAGTGTACGAATATAGGTGACGAAAGATGTTATTAAAAAAAAAAGACGGTATTAAAATAAATTTAACGGAAAAACGCGGGATGTTACATTATCCACACCTCAACAGAAATTTCGTCCCGAAATTTAGTTGGAAGTAGTAGTTGTTGAATCTTCCTCGAGATCTTGTGTTGCCAATTCTACGAGTGAGGGAGGAGTACGTTCTAGGGTATTTCAACGAACTTTGACGGTCGGGGTTTAACGTCGTCTTAAAGTTTGGGTTCACAATTCATGGTTTCAACCGGTCCTCCTAGGAATGAAGTTTATCGTTGATAGTAAGCTTATCGAAAAGGAATGACAAGTTCTTGTTTCGCAAAACACGTCTTTAAGTTGATACATCGAATGTAGGATAAACGGAGACTCGAAATGAGCCGGAAAATCTAAACGGCTAGCAACGGGTCTAAAACGCCCCAAGATTTCAAAAGGATTAAAATATCACGGATTTAGCTTTCTATGTTTCCCGAAACGGATTACACCTCCTCAAAGTGCGACTTTTAACGTGACGCGGTTTCCCATGGAATTCGAAAGGTTTACGTGTAACATCGGCATAGCTCCTGGTGATTACGAGTCGCGTTGGGTCTTGCTTGAATATGAATAAATCCTCTCGATTGCTCATGAATAAGCTCGGCCCCCTTGAATTGATCATCGTTTACTTGGTTTCGACAAAAAGGAGGATGACGTTTCCGGTCACATGTGGTTTCAAAAGGTGTGACGTTAAAACTCGAATGAAAATCATTGTAGTACGAGGATTAAGCTAAAGGAAAATACTTTTCTCAAGTAAATTTGAAGTTAGTAATACAACTCGTATTATGGATTCTAAGGTTTAAATCGTATGTTTGTTCGGTCCGTCGGGTTGCGGATGGTACGCGGTACTCATGTCTAAACGTGGTCCCGAGGCTTTTTGTGAGGCATTCCGAAGTCTAGAAATGAAACGAGGATCTCGGTCCAAAACGGAGTACATTCCGTAAGGTATATTTGAACAAATCCGTTAGGACTCGAAAATGTTAGTTAGAACAAGTTTCTCAAGAAATTTGCGTTGCGGAAGATTTATCGGTTTTCAAAAACGTTCGTCGGGACTATTCACCCTCGAGGCGAATACTAGCATAACGTGAAGAGTCTCTCTCCATTGAGAATTTAAAATAAAAGATTTCCTGAACCGGAATTACGAGTGTAAGGTGAGAGAAGTTTCCGCCTCGATGCGAGCATAACGAGTAAGTTGTAGTTAGTCAATAAGACTGTGCAAGGACGAGATAGTATACACGTGTAACGTATGGTCAAAGTTGGGAGAATTCGTCATTCATTCGGAAGCATAAATATAGTTCGACAATAATCGAAGATGTGTCCCTGGTATGGTGGTTGTCAGTACTTTCGGAGTTTTCAGATGTCCAAACATGAAAGGATGAAGTCATGTACATGGCACATGGTGGTGATTAGGTTGATCGAGTCTAACCACCATCACGTGTCATTAGAACTTTGGCATGAATTACCGTAATATAACCACGTTGATCGAGTGTCGTTATATTACGCTAACTCATACCTCCATTCCCACATCACTCTATAGATTCAAGTTCGTGTAATTGTGAAGTTTAAAATAAACAAAGTGTAATGACGTCTCTAACGTGACTCGTATTGAATCGAAAGAATTTGTGCAACTCTAAAGAAGCGTTCCCCGAGGGAAGTGTATAAATGATTGTTCACGTCAATGCGGTTCAAGTCAAACAATAATGTCTTTAGGCGCGAAAAGAGCAACGAATCATGATAACGAGTAGTACGCAATCGTAGTGATAAGTAGTGACGGCGATACTCACCTAGAGTAGTGATGGCAGTAACAAGAAGTGGTAGATAGTAAGGTACACCGGTGTGACACCGATAGTAAGTTGAAACGGTGGCGAATAACAATCTGGGAGACAGAGTTCCCGAACAAGTGTGACTAATGAAGTCGTCGTCATCCTTACGGGTATGAAACCTGAATTTACGCGTGTTACCAGAAAGTTGCAGAATACGAGTTCGTATGATGAAAACTTGGTACCATTAAGAAGTTTGCCTAAGAATGATTTAAGTATAATGCACAAGTAGTCAAGTAAGTGCTATCTATAGCAAATGTATGTCAGAATGCAATGGCTAACTATCCGGTTGTAGTCTAGATTCACTAATGCGTCCTAACGACTCTGTCAGACACACTAATGCACATCCTAGATCCCTACAACCAACGCTCTGATACCACTTGTAACGACCCGACCAAAACCGTTATTGACGGCGCCGTTAACTTAGGTCCCGTTGCGTGGTCGTAGTCCCTATATGAGACTCGTTTGACCAAAATTATGTCGCATTCATTTAAAAGGTACAAGACTTGCAAGTTTAGTTTACAAAACCGTTCGACAACAAGTCTAAGTTTACAAAAGTCATAAAGTATAAATGAAATAACTTAAGACATAATATAAGTTGAAAAACACAGTTGCTATAAATAGCGTAAGTATGTAAACAAAAGTTTGAATCCAAAAGTGCTATCCCTAGCGTATGTATGTATGTATGCTTGACCCCAAGCAAGAAATCAGAGTGTATGCATGTATGCTCGACTCCAAGCAAGTATGAGTGTACGCGGAAGCATGTATCAAATAGCCAAGTATGAACCTGAGAAACATATAGAAAACTGTCAACGAAAAACGTTGGTGAAATCATAGGTGTTTGTAATAAACGTTGTTTTTGAACCACAAGATTTAGTATTCCCATAACGTTGATTATCATAATCGTTTGCATTCCAAAAGTATTGTTCGCGAGCACCCAATTATCAAGACTTAACGTTTCCTTCCATAGAACCCCATCACAATAGTGTTAGAACATACACTGTTTCTCGAAAATATATTTCATCCGTAGACGGTAGCGAACCGTCCGTAATGAGGGTTTGTCAAACCCGTATGGCCACACAATATAAGTTCTCGCTTACACCCTGCAAGTGTAACTAATGATAATCGAATTGAGGATTTTTGTTCTAACTCGCTGTGGAATGTTTGTTTTCCTTGTACTTGTGTTCAAAGTATAAAAGCAAGTAGTACAAAATGTAACAAAGTATATGTTTCTCAGCCCACAATTTAAAAGTATAAAAAGTTGTTGAAAAGGTGGGACTATGATCTCACCTCGAGTGCACGAGTATAAAAGTACTTCACAAAGTAACGTATGCATGAAAGTTGCTTAGCCTTGACCTAAACAAGTAAGTTGTGTCAATTAACCGGTTACGATACAAGGTCGGGTGAAATGTGTTCAATTAGTCCTATGGCTCGTTACGACTCGAAAAGTATAGCATGTGAATCACGTTGTCAAGTTTCATGCAAGAATAAAGTATAAAAGAAAGACTAGAACGATTGCATAAGTGTTTAGTTAAGTTTGACTAAAAGTCAAACTTGGTCAAAGTCAAAGTCAACGGGGTCGGGTCGGGTATCTGACAATTTTTCTAAGTTATATAATCATATATGAGCATGTTGGTCAAGTTTCATGTTAATCGGAGGTCCATAGCATATCAAACATTTTACGTCAAATGACCAAGCAAAACAGCCCATTTTAGTGTATCAGGACGGTGTCCCAAAATCAGGACGGTGTCCCAATATGAAGAGTGGGACGGCGTCCCAAAATCAGGACGGCGTCCCAATATGAAGAGTGGGACGGCGTCCCAAAAGTCAGGACGGCGTCCCAATTGGCATCCAGGGTCTGTTTGCTGAATTCCTCAAATGGACGAACCAAAACACAAACAATCACATTTTATGATCCGCAAACAATTAGAACATGTATTTTATATCATCGGAAAGCTATTTCGACAAGGAATACAACTAACCACATATCATTAATCAAAATCATCATTTAAGACAACAGAAACCTCGTTGAATGGTCGTTAAGCGTTCAAAATCAAAGTTTAGGTTCATCAAATGCATTTCAAGTTCCGGGAATCCAATTTATACATATGATATGCCGTTTTGAAGGTAATCAAACATGTAATACGACTAAACACTTATTAATAACATTAACGAGCATTCAACGCATCAAAAGTTCGTTTTAAAGCTATCAAACCCTAACCAAAAGTTCACAAAATCAATAATCACGTTTATGAAGTTTCTTTAATCAATCTATACATCAACATGAAGCTAATGATGCTAGTAACACTTTTAAAACATGAACTTTAACAATCTAACACATTTGATCATCCAAAATCAAAGATTAAGCATACACTTTTCATTTTCAAGCTAGTTACACCAAAACATCAAGATCGAGCATACAAATCATATATTCATGTTATACACGAGCCATAGACACTAACTAACAACATTTCAAGTCAAAAACACGAATTTAAAGAAATCTAGAGTTTTAGAAATGTTACCCAAAATCAATGAAGTTAGTATCAAATCGTAGAGGATGATGAGAGGATCAAGAATATGTAGTTTGTTTTGATGTTTGCTTGCTAAATCGAAATTAGATGATGAATCTTTTGTTTGAAGGTTGAGAGAAAAGATGGAAGTAATGAAGATGGTGGAGATGAAAATGAATGGAGGAGGATGGAGTTGACTAGTTGACCTAGTCAACTAGTTTGGCTCTTTGGCGAGTTTAGTCCCTCAAGTTTGTAGTCGGGTGCGGGAATTAACCGATCGAATATTTTTAAAACGCAAGTTAACGAGAGATGTTGTAATCGAGTAACGGGATTATCAAGAACATTAGTTAACGAAGTGTACGAATATAGGTGACGAAAGATGTTATTAAAAAAAAAAAGACGGTATTAAAATAAATTTAACGGAAAAACGCGGGATGTTACATTATCCACACCTCAAAAGAAATTTCGTCCCGAAATTTAGTTGGAAGTAGTAGTTGTTGAATCTTCCTCGAGATCTTGTGTTGCCAATTCTACGAGTGAGGGAGGAGTACGTTCTAGGGTATTTCAACGAACTTTGACGGTCAGGGTTTAACGTCGTCTTAAAGTTTGGGTTCACAATTCATGGTTTCAACCGGTCCTCCTAGGAATGAAGTTTATCGTCGATAGTAAGCTTATCGAAAAGGAATGACAAGTTCTTGTTTCGCAAAACACGTCTTTAAGTTGATACATCGAATGTAGGATAAACGGAGACTCGAAATGAGCCGGAAAATCTAAACGGCTAGCAACAGGTCTAAAACGCCCCAAGATTTCAAAAGGATTAAAATATCACGGATTTAGCTTTCTATGTTTCCCGAAACGGATTACACCTCCTCAAAGTGCGACTTTTAACGTGACGCGGTTTCCCAAGGAATTCGAAAGGTTTACGTGTAACATCGGCATAGCTCCTGGTGATTACGGAAAAACGTGGGATGTTACAGATAAACACTAGATTGACCTCACGAGCATACCCATGAACCATACCCATCACCTCCATAGCTATAACCCATAATTTCCTTAGCTTCGACTCATTCAAAAAAACTATTTTGAAATCACTCGGACAGCACTCCGTCGTAATATTTTATGTATACTAATAATATCTTGAAATAATACAGAGCAAATATATATATATATAAATCGATTGAGAGAGTTTAGAGAAATATATTTTCAAGTTTCTATGAAATAATGAAACCAATTGAATTCTATTTATAATAGATTTTTGAATTATTAAAGTGAATTATTAGAGTATGAATTATTAAAGTGAATTATTAAAGTGAATTATTAAAGTATGTATTATTAAAGTGAATTATTAAAGTATGAATTATTAAAGTGAATTATTAAAGTATGAATTATTAAAGTGAATTATTAAAGTATGAATTATTAAAGTGAATTATTAAAGTATGAATTATTAAAGTGAATTATTAAAGTGAATTATTAAAGTTAAAGTATAGTAAAAGTAAAGTAAAGGTAAAGTTAAAGTATAGTAAAAGTATAAAAACTATGTATGTATAATACGCGTATAAATATATATAATATTAATTTAAATCGTTATATATATTTAATGAAATAAAATATAAATATCGTTATATTTATTATACTGGTTAAGTAATGAGTTGTCAAAAGTGATTCTAGATATTTATAAAAGTTATATACGTTTTAATAATAAAGTTCTTTTTAAACTGAAAACGTATTTGTACGTTTGAAAATAGATTAATAGAATATTATGGAAACCAATTCTCCACTAACTTTTGTCTAACTTTCGTAAATGACACTTTTTGTTTTTATTTATAAATAGCTTTACAAATTATTCTGAATATCGTTAAGAGGAATAGATTTTCTCAAATCATAGTGGACCTCTCAACAGAGACTTGTAATTATAATTCAATGTTTCTGATAATTCAATCATTTAATATATATATTTTTTAATTTCGTCGAAAATCATATTGAAACAAATACGTTCGTGTAAAGTATTATACGTTTAATACTTTATTAATATTCTCAAGTTATAATATATATATATACATATACATATCTATTTATATATAACAGTTCGTGAATCGTCGGAATTTGGTCGAGGTTATAATGAATGTATGAACACAGTTTAAAATTCTTGAGATTTAACTTAACAAACTTTGCTTATCGTGTCGGAATAATATAAAGATTAAAGTTTAAATTTGGTCGGAAATTTCCCGGTCGTCACATCTATCTATTTCCTGAATTATGAAGGAATTATTATGTGATCACTATTGTTAATTGATATCATGATTGGTACTGTATTTGATTTTATGATCCCATCACTCAATCATATAACTCAATCATATAATTTATATATGTACATATACACACAGACAACCTCTATCACCCTCTCCCTTGTTCTTTCTTTTCTTCCTTTATAGCTAAAACAATGATCATCTACTACCACCGAGATTCCTTATGAGATTACATTATTATGCAAGTGTGTAATAACTTAATATTTTTAACTTATCAAATTGTATATATTAAAATACCACAACCTCTTTTTCCTTTTCTTGTGTCCTATTAAATCTATCATCTTTCACCATCTCATATTAACATACATGATACATGATATCCACAATCATCTTTTACCTCTCCATCACCTCCACCGCAAAACCCTACAAACCCCGAGAACCTTCATCATCACAACCCACTTCCACCATGTACACCCGTCTCCACCACCCAAGGCCAATACACCACCGTGAACTCCATCACCTATAAACACCAACCACCACCATGATTCTAAATAACCATTGTAAAGCACCACTGCTACTGCTACGTATGGATTATTGTTGCAAACTGAACCATCAAAAATTAACGCAAACCCATTTGAATTGTTGTTGTTCCTGTTAACCATAAACCACCATCTTCATGGATCGACATCATCATCCACGAACCTACTTGGGTTTTCTATTGATCACTTTCTGTAAAGGCCAAACACCGCCATTAACCCAGCTTATATGTTTTGGTTTACCATCACCATCAATGATTATAGACTACTACTACATCTCACTTATTTCTGTTTCTATTATAATCGAAAAACCACCGAGTATTGCTTCTATTTAATCGATAATGTTAAAACTATTCAAGCTGCAATGTCGTTATAAATTTCCTTTCGTTTTCTGTTAAATAACGACAATATGATAATTATGAAGAATGATTGTGGAGTGATAATCATGATGCATCAACGAAGAAGATAGCACACGATTAATTTAATTAGATGATGACTAGGAGCATGATTCTATGATGATGATTGTGGTGATATACAGTTCGAACCACAAAGATTTGCTGCTACAATCGTTACTGAAATTGTTTCTAATTACAAATTTTGTTCCTGGTCGACGGCAAGACCCTAGAACCTACTTTTAATCGTTGCATATTTGATCCCCATTCTCCTTTTGCTGTTACAACTACTTTCCATTACTGTATAAATGATGAGATGATAATGCATTAATAATTAAAGGGAAAGTGATGGTTTTGGTGGAAAGTCTGTAGGTCAACCAAATACCAACCCTCCTCTTGTCCCATGTGCAAATACGAATCATTTTTCCAGCTGTATTCCTACACGAGATCACACCTTACTATTTCTATTGGGCCACCGCTTATTTTCTTTGTTGAGCCAGAACCTCACCTGCTGTAGGGCCGAGGTTCATTTCTCCTTTGGACTTCTTTTACTAATGGACTAAATATTATATTGGACTGCAATAATTGTTGGGATGGCATATAAGCGTTCATGCTTATGTTCCGATTCATAATCAAACTAAACACCCTCTTATCACTACTACTTATTTCCTGTTATTACTACCACTGTTTTATTCAAGAAATCATCGAAACCACCGAATGATACAAGTGTTATATGATGATGATGATTTGATTTGATTAATAATGATATACGATGAAGATTATACCCTGGTGATGCATAATAAAGAAGGCCATGAGCAAGTGTGTAGATGATTTTATGTAATATCGATAATGA
>NC_092341.1:109627500-109692500 GCF_046630445.1 Rutidosis leptorrhynchoides
CTCTGATTTCAGCTTTTTAAAGAGGGAGTCCAAGGGTATTTTCATCTTTTTGCTTGTGGACCAGATTTGTGGCACAAATATCAGCCACTTATCTCTTTTAATTTATTTTCTTTTCTCTTTTCTTTCCATTTTCTCTTCCAAAACACAAAACCCATTTAGATTTAAAGTGAGATTCGAAGTTGAAGACTTGCGATTCGATCTTTGGAGCAAGAAGTAAATTTGTTCTCCTCGTTCTTAGCCACAACCTAATAGTGTTGGTAAGTCTTAACCCCAAGTTTTAAGTTTTAGTTAATTTATGGCTAGGGTTGGCCATTGGAGTCATGTAAGACCCATTTGGGGACTTAATGGGTGAATTTGGGTTAATTCGATGCAAGGAAACCCAAATGGTGTTAATATAGGGTTTGGTCATGAAAATTGAGAATTGTAAGTGTTAATTGTTTTGTTAGTCACTAATACACTTGTAAAATGATGAAAGATTATTAATGGGTTAAGTTTGACTAAAACTTGTAAGACTAAATGTTAAAATGGTCAAATGGGTAATGGTTGACCTAGTTGGGTGAGATGGGTATGAAGTACCCATAAATTATGTTAGTTGGTGCTAGTAGACTCTAATCACTAGCTTTTAGTGATTTATGATGAGTCATGGCCATTAATGGGTGGTTTTGGTGGATGTGAGTCATTTAATGTTTTTAGGACATTAAATGCCTAAGGGAAAAGTGTTGGTGGTTAGTCCACTAGAGTTGTATGTTAATTAAATGCATAATGTGATAGGTGCATTACATTGAAGGTTGCGAGCTTGATTTCCTAGTTCACCAAAGGCGATAAGGTGAGTGGAGTAATTATACGTATGTGTATATGGCTATTTATTTGTGAATGTTATGGTGTGAACCATCTAGCCGGTAGTGGCGTAACATGTATGTGACGAGCATCAAAGTGTGAACCACAATCGGTAGCACTATAAAATCATGATGTGAACCATCTAGCCGGTAGCATCAAGTGGGAACCACGAGCCGGTAGCGCTATAAAGAAAAGTGTGAACCATCGAGCCGGTAGCACTATAAAAGAGTATGACTCAAATGTGTATGGTGTGAACCACGAGCCGGTAGCACCATAGCATTTATGGTTAACCATATGGGGGTTTGTTGATTATTTAGCATATTATATATATTGTGTTGAGTATATACTAATCCGGTTTTGTGATATCGTACAACTTGTTAGTATTACGAGTATGATGACATGCTAATTGAGTTACAAGTTCGTATGAGGTATTTGGTGGGTGCGATTGCAAATAGATGGGTTATATATATGTATATATAATTGTTGCACTCACTAAGCGTTTTGCTTACCCCTCTCGTTGTTTACATTTTTAGGTGCGAATACGGAGAAAGAGAAAGGGGTTATTGGGCATTAGATTCATATGATGATTGCTAGTTGAAGCTTTTAGAGGACGACCTAATGTTTTTGGGTAGTTTAGCCCCAAACCATGCTCGGGTGTAGTTTGGATTAAAACTATCATTTTAAATGGGTCGAACTTGTATTACATTTGATTAATGGCCTTAGTGCCTTTTGTAAACATTAAACTTGTTGTATGTATGAATGGGTTGTATGGAATGGTTTATATCATTCCAATGGCACGTTAATGATTGTTACTATTAAAAAAAAAATTACCCGGTTGAATACGGGTAGGGTTGTTTCAAATGGTATTAGAGCATGGTCTAAGGGATTTAGACGACTTGAGATTGGTGCCTAGACTTAGACCTTATTGTGCATGTGCTTTATGCGGGACTTGTAGGAGACGGGTCGGATCGGGGATTGGTTAGTGCCTAGGCTTAGGTGATCTAACTATGCACTAATTGTTTTGTGTTGTGTTTTGCAATCATCAAGCGAGATAGATGTTGTACTAGCGAGTTAATGCGACGTGCTCGCGTAACAATGATTAGCTACCATTGTTATGGGTTCAAGTCATGTCAAACAAGCGATGTACGACGATTGTTGAGCAAGATGGGGTGGTGAGGTGTATATGAATGTGGTGTCTCGTCCTTTTGTTTCATTGTTTAAACTATTTCCGTTTTATAGTATGAAGACGAGAAACGGACCCAAAAACAATGATGGAGGTACGAGCGAGGACCTTGAATTCACGGCCAAAGTCGAGGCCATCTTTAAAAAGCAAAAAGTGGACTTTCTTGAGGACATCCGAAAAGTCTTCCAAGATTCAGTCGATGGGCAAGTAACCAATTTAATTAATGAACGAATGAAGGCCACGATCGAAGAGGCACTTGACGCTAGAAATATTTATCCTCGTGGTGAAGGTGGTGAGGGTAATGGTGGACATGAAAGGCAGGACTTCCATTACATAAATTTTAAGGATGCCCAACCTCCTATGTTTAATGGAGTGAGGGACCCGGTGAAAAGTACATGTTGGATCTTCGACATTGAGGGGGCTTTCCGTACTGCGGAATGTCCTCCCGAGAAGAAGGCGAGGTACAGTTCAAAGATAAAATGGGATGATAAAATCCAACTATATGGGGAAGTGCAATGCATGAGCTTGACGTGTGAGGAGTTTAAAAAGGAATTTTTCAAAGAATACCGAACTCCTTCCGACCTTGATAAAATCCAGGACGAGTTACACAATTTGCGACAAGGTTCAATGGACTTGGTTACTCTCAAGTCTACCTTCTTGGCAAAGACTCGTTTTTGTCCGGAGTATGTTGGTGATGATCGCAAGTTGATGCAAGATTTCTACCGTACCATGAACGATGAGTTGAAGGGTAAGATTAGCCGGTGAATGGCTAAGTCTTTTGACGAATTATTTGAATTGGCTCGGGGTTTCGAGTAGGAGGTTCCAAAAAGGAGTGATTTCTCTTTTTCTAAGAGAAAGTTTGAAGGTTCAAGTCATTCGAACTTTTCAAAGAAAGGGTCTGAAAGTGTTAATAGCGTGAAGAAAGGTGGTTCTTTGAGTTATAGACCCACGTGTTTTAATTGTAATCAAAGGGGGCACTTGGCCAGTGATTGTACCAAGGCACCGAGCAAACTTACTTGTTATAATTGTGGTAAAGAAGGGCACCGAAGGCCGGAGTGTCCCGATTTGAACACCGATCATGTTAAAAAGTTGGAGAAGGTGGCGGGTACGGCTCGGGGACATAATTATTTGATGACTCACGATGAGGGCAAGCAATCCAACGAAGTCATCTCAGGTACTTTCATGGTTAACTCTAATCTGGCAAGGATACTATTTAATAGTGGTGCTAATTTATCGTTTGTGTCTCCGCGATTTGTGTCTAAGCTTGATAAACCACTAGCTAAGTTAAGCCATCCGGTAGAAGTTGAAATAGCGGATGGTAAGACGGTGCTAGGAGTTGATGTTTGTAATGATTGTGATATTGTGTTTGGTTTCGAAACGTTTAAAATTGATCTTATTTCGATGACGTTGGGTGAATTTGATATCGTCGTTGGTATGGATTGGCTCGATCATTATAGATTCGATATTGCATGCCATGAAAAGTCTATACATGTTAAGACCCCAAGTGGGGGAGAGTTAATTATTCATGGTGAGAGACGGAGAAGACTTGTGCCACTATGCACTATTGCATGGGCACGTCGTTTTCTTACTAGTGGTGGCATGGCTTTTCTTGCTCATGTAGTTGATACTCGTGAGGAGCCACCATCCATTCGTGAAATTCCGGTGGTTAATGAGTTTGTTGACGTTTTTCCGGATGAGTTGCCGGGTGTTCCGGCGGAAAGACAAGTTGAATTTCGCATTGAGTTGGTTCCGGGTGCTACTCCCATTGCTAAAACTCCTTATCGTTTAGCGCCGACCAAAATGCAAGAATTGTTAAATCAAACCCAAGAGTTGCTCGAGAAGGGTTTTATTCGACCTAGTGCTTCGCCATGGGGCGCTCCGATTTTATTCGTGAAGAAGAAGGATGGTGGTATGCGGATGTGCATCGATTATCGGGAGTTGAACAAAGTTACGATCAAGAATCGTTATCCATTGCCTCGGATTGACGATTTGTTTGACCAAATCCAAGGTGCAACGTATTTCTCTAAGATTGACCTACGGTCCGGCTATCATCAAATGCGGGTCCGTGAGGAAGATATTGAGAAAACGGCTTTCCGAACGCGTTACGGGCATTTTAAGTTTGTAGTTATGCCTTTTGGTCTTACGAATACACCGGCAGCATTCATGGATCTTATGAATCGAGTGTGCCAACCTATTTTGGACAAGTCGGTGATAGTGTTCATTGACGACATACTTGTCTATTCGAAGAGTATGAAGGAACATGAACATCATTTGCGTGGTGTGTTAAAGACGTTGCGGAAGGAGAAGTTGTATGCTAAGCTTTCCAAATGTGAATTTTGGCTAAGGGAAGTTCAATTCCTTGGTCATATTGTGAATAAAGAAGGTATACAAGTAGATCCGGGGAAGATAGAGACGGTGAAGAGTTGGGAACAACCGACTACGCCTACGAAAATCCGAAGTTTTCTCGGATTGGCCGGTATTATCTTCGGTTTATCTAGGACTTTTCTAAGATTGCTTCTCTATTGACGAAGTTGACGAGAAAGAACGCGAGATTTAATTGGGAAAACGAGCAAGAAATTCTTTTTCAATTGTTAAAAGAGAAGTTGTGTCAAGCTCCAGTGTTAGTGTTGCCGGAAGGTGTAGAAGACATGACAGTTTATTGTGATGCTTCATTAAATGGGCTCGGTTGTGTTCTAATGTAAAGAGGTAAAGTCATCTCTTACGCCTCTCGACTATTAAAGGAACACGAAACGAGATATCCGATTCATGATCTTGAGTTGGCGGCGGTGGTACACTCGTTCAAAATTTGGCGCCATTACTTGTATGGTGTTAAGTGTACGATTTATTCAGATCATAAGAGTTTGAAACATCTTTTTGATCAACGAGATTTGAATTATCGCCAACGTAGATGGATGGATGTGGTAAAAGACTATGATAGTGAAATACTTTATCATCCGGGCAAGGCGAATGTGGTCGCGGATGCGTTGAGTCGAAAGAGTCAACATCCGGTGATACGAGTAGGATCGTTACACATGATTATTACAAACGATTTCCTTGTAAAGCTTGGTGAGATTTAAATTGAAGATTATGTTAATAATAAGCATGAAGAACTAATCGTGGGGCAAATAGAGTCTATTACCTTAGGTCCGCATGGTTTGTTGTCCTTTCAAGGATGATTGTGGGTGCCTAAAATGGGTGATCACTGATAAGTGCTACTTGATAAAGCACATAAATCAAAGTATTCCATTCACCCAGGCGCACATTACAATGGATTTTATCACGAAGTTACCAAAGACGGCGAGAACTCAAGTTGATTCGATTTGGGTGATAGTAGATCGTTTGACGAAGAGTGCTTTGTTTCTTCCCATTCGGGAAGCGTTATCGTCGGAGACTTTGTCTAAGTTGTTTATCAAGGAGGTGATATCGAGACACGGGGTTCCTATATCTATCATTTCGGATCGAGATACCCGTTTCACATCTCGGTTTTGGGAAAAGTTTCATGAAGATATGGGTACACAATTGAAATTGAGCACCGCGTACCATCCTCAAATGGACGGTCAAACCGAACGTACGAATAAAACATTGGAGGATATGTTACAGGCGGGAATTATCGATTTCGGTGGTAGTTGGGATGAGCATTTGCCTTTGGTGGAATTCTCGTACAATAATAGCTATCATGCTAGTATTGGAATGCCACCGTATGAGATGCTTTATGGGCGAAGGTGTCGAACTCCCATTTGTTGGGGTGAAGTGGGTCAAAGAGAAATCGGGAGCACCGATTTGGTTTTAGAGACGAATAGCAAGATTGATATGATTCGGACTCATTTGAAAAAGGTTCAAGACAGACAAAAGTCGTATGCCGACAAACGAAGGCGACCGATTGAATTTCAAGAGGGGGACATGGTGATGCTTATAGTTTCGCCATGGAAAGGTGTTATTCGGTTTCGAAAACGAGGAAAGTTAGCTCCTCGGTTTATTGGTCCTTTTAAGATTTTAGCTCGTGTTGGTGAAGTTGCGTATCGTTTGGAATTACCCGAAGAGCTTGGGGGGGATCCATAATACATTTCATGTTTCCCATCTCCGTAAGTGTCTTGCGGATGATTCTTCATGGGTACCATTAGACGAGATTGAACTAAACAACAAGTTAGAGTATGTTGAGAAGCCGATTGCTATACTCGATGAAAAGGTAAAGAGGTTGAGACATAAAGAGGTGAGAACTTTTAAAGTTCAATAGAGTCGTAGTAAAGGATCCGAGTTTACATGGGAACCCGAAGAGTTCGTATTGGTGTATCTTCCGGCTTGTCATGCGGCTTGGATAGCGAGGACGCGCTCCGATTCAAGTGGGGGAGAGTTGTAACACCCGTTTTCTTCATACGTATCTTAAGGTACTTATTTAATCATTAGAACGTTTATAGTTCGCTTGTTTATGTGATTAAACGATTTAAAGTGTTAACTTGAGGTATACGAGATATATTTATATATTACGTTTGAGAATGGATGTGTGTGTAAGTATATGCATGGGTTTTGATGGTGGTAAGTCATGTGAAGCTTTATGGTGAAGTTTAGATGTATACAAGAGGCGAGAACGAAGGGTACAAGTCGGGTAAATCATAGTGGGTTTTTGATGTTAAAAATTGGTCAGTTGGCGGCCATTGTCGTGCCGCGGGGGAGGGAGTCGCGCCGCGACATTGTACTAGAATCAGAAATCAGAAGTCGAAGCAAACAGCTTTATTTTTGTGTGTATCGTTGCGCCGCGGTAAATTGGGGTCGCGCCGCGACCTTGCTGGCAGTCTGACTCCGATTTCAGCTTTTTAAAGAGGGAGTCCAAGGGTATTTTCATCTTTTCGCTTGTGGACCAGATTTGTGGCACAAATATCAGCCACTTATCTCTTTTAATTCATTTTCTTTTCTCTTTTCTTTCCATTTTCTCTTTCAAAACACAAAACTCATTTAGATTTAAAGTGAGATTTGAAGTTGAAGACTTGCGATTCGATCTTTGGAGCAAGAAGTAAATTTGTTCTCCTCGTTCTTAGCCACGACCTAATAGTGTTGGTAAGTCTTAACCCCATGTTTTGGGTTTTAGTTAATTTATGGCTAGGGTTGGCCATTGGAGTCATGTAAGACCCATTTGGGGACTTAATGGGTGAATTTGGGTTAATTCGATGCAAGGAAACCCAAATGGTGTTAATCTAGGGTTTGGTCATGAAAATTGAGAATTATAAGTGTTAATTGTGTTGTTAGTCACTAAATACACTTGTAAAATGATGAAAGATTATTAATGGGTTAAGTTTGACCAAAACTTGTAAGACTAAATGTTAAAATGGGTCAAATGAGTAATGTTTGACCTAGTTGGGTGAGATGGGTATGAAGTACCCAAAAATTGTGTTAGTTGGTGCTAGTAGACTCTAGTCACTACCTTTTAGTGATTAATGACTAGTCATGGCCATTAATGGGCGGTTTTAGTGGATGTGAGTCATTTAATGTTTTTAGGACATTAAATGCCTAAGGGAAAAGTGTTGGTGGTTAGTCCGTAAGAGTTGTATGTTAATTAAATGCATAATGTGATATGTGCATTACATTGAAGGTTGCGAACTTGATTTCCTAGCTCACCAAAGGCGATAAGGTGAGTGGAGTAATTATACGTATGTGTATATGGCGTATTTATTTGTGAATGTTATGGTGTGAACCATCGAGCCGGTAGTGCCACAACATTTATGTGACGAGCATCAAAGTGTGACAACCCGGAAATTTCCAACCAAATTTAAACTTTATCTTTATATTATTCCGACATAAGCAAAGTTTGTTAAGTTAAATCTCGAGAATTTTAAATTGTGTTCATACATTCATTACAACCTCAACCAAATTCCGACGATTCACGAACCATTATATATAAATAAATATGTATATATATGTATATATATATTATAACTTGAGAATATTAATAAAGTATTAAACGTATAATACTTTACATGAACGTATTTGTTTCAATATGTTTATCGATGGAATTAGAAGATAATATCGAATGATTGATTTATCAGATACATTATGATATGATTACGGGTCTATGTTATGAGGTCCACTGTGATTTAAGAAATCTATTCTTTTTGACAAAATTCAGAAAATGGTAAAGTGATTTATAAGTAAGAACGTGAAGTGTAAATAACTTAGATGTTGGATATCGACAAGTTATGTAACTCGACATTTTTCATTAAGATGATTTCATACGTTTATTTAACCTTTGAACTTTATCCCATGCTTCACCAACAAACTGTAATTTAAAAACTTGAAACATATTATGAATATATATGATTCTACTTTTCTAAAACATTTTATGATATAACGATTTCCATTATTTTAACCTTTAAACAAAATGATTCTTAAAAATATATTTGGTTTTGGAAAACAAAATTATTATATTTATTTGATTTAGTTTCAAACGTACAAAAACGTTTTCAGTTTAAAAAGAACTTTATTATTAAAACGTATATAACTTTTATAAATATCTAGAAGCACTTTTGACAACTCATTACTTAACCAGTATGATAAAGACAAAGATATTTATATTTTATTTTATTAAATATATATAACTATTTAAATTAATATTATATATATTTATACGCGTATTATACGTACATAGTTTTATACTTTTACTATACTTAAACTTTACCTTTACTTTATTTTTACTTTACTTTAACTATAATAATTCACTTTAATAATTCATACTTTAATAATTCACTTTAATAATTCATACTTTAATAATTCACTTTAATAATTCATACTTTAATAATTCACTTTAATAATTCATACTTTAATAATTCACTTTAATAATTCAAAAATCTATTATAAATAGAATTAATAGGTTTCATTATTTCATAAGAAACTTGAAAATATTTTTCTCTAAACTCTCTCAATCGATTTACATATATATATTTACTCCGTATTATTTCAAGATATTATTAGTATACATAAAATATTACGTCAGAGTGCTGTCCGAGTGATTTCGAAATTGTTTTTCGAGTGGGATTGGATTAAGGAAATTATGGGTTATAGCTATGGAGGTGATTGGGTATGGTTCATGGGTATGCTCGTGAGATCAATATAGTGTTTATCATCTCCGTTGCATCTACGTACCTTTCCTGCAATATTGAATCTCAATATTGATACGTGAGTACTCATAATTTAACTTTTACATACTAATAGTGTATCCCTGACTAGTGCTCGAGTATATAGGATTATGCATGTTTGTACTTTTGATATTGCCTTTAGTTAGGTTATGTTGAATCCTGAATTAGTTATACATGTCGTTGGAAAGCTAGCAAAAAATTAAGAACTTTTCATTTAGATATCGAATGATTTCGATGAACAGATTTGAAGTTATAGTCCATCGAATTTTTGTATTATTATTAAAAATGATTATTATTATCGTCGTTCTAGTTTTATCTTATTATTATTATTATTATTATTATTATTATTATTATTATTATTATTATTATTATTATTATTATTATTATTATTATTATTATTATTATTATTATTATTATTATTATTATTATTATTATTATTATTATTATTATCTTTATCAACAAAAGGATTTATCATTAAAAATTGTTATTTTTTTTATTATTACTATCGTTATTATCGTTAAAGTTATAATTAGTATTATTATTATTATCCAATTATTATTATTATTATTATTATTATTATTATTAGTATTATTATTATTATTATCATTATTAATATATATATCATTATTTAAAAATGGTTATTGTTATTGTTATTATTATTATTACTATATTATCATTAAGATAATTATTAGTATTATCGTTAATAATGTTATAGTAACTATCATTATTAATATTAGTGTAATTAAAATAAATATTTGTAACACCTAATTATTTTGATTACTATTATTATCATTATTACGAACACGATATAAAAGACGATTAAAAGCTATTAAACGAAACGATTAGGAAATAATGGGTAAGAGTGTCATGATGAAATTAAAATATTATAAGATACTGATTTAGATAAAATTATCGTTCTTATTATTTTTATCATTACTATTATTATTAAAATTATCATTAGTATTAAAACTATCATTTTAACAAAAATTATCATTTTAATAGAAATGTCATTGTTACTATAAAATATCATTATTATTATTATTATTTTAAATAGAATTATTATTTTAAAGATAATATTAAAAATTATCGTAAATATTAGAGTTATCATAATTAGAATTATCGTTTTATCATAATGTCATCTTAGTAATTACAAATATTGATATTTTTATAATAATAATTATTATTACAAAATAATATAACTTTTACTTACTATCATTATAGATATTATTTTATCAAATAAATATTTGATACAAACATATTTTACTACGTGTAATAACTTATTTTAATAATACCTATCATATTATCTTTATAATATTAAATGAACCCTATAAATTTTATTACTTAATATATATAAAAGTATATTTTATTATATAAATATAATATAAAATTATATTTATTAATAAATAAATTATATCATTTACTCTAATAAATCTTTTAAAAGTATTTAAAAATATAAAACGACGATATTTAAACTATATATTAATCATGTATAGATTTTTGGAAATTATTTTGAGTCAAATTTACTTTTGTTGACTTTTGCATATTAGTCTCGAGCATTAGGATTGTGGTACACTATGACTTGACCTAATTTGTTAGACAAATATTGACCAACACATAAATATATATAATTAATTTAGGTTCGTGAATCCGAGGCCAACCTTGCACTTGTTCAATGACGTTATATGTATTTTTACTACGAAATACAGTATGGTGAGTTTCATTTGCCTTTTTACCCTTTATATTTTTGGGACTGAGAACACATGCGCTTTTATAAATGTTTGACGAAATAGACACAAGTAATTGAAACTACATTCTATGGTTGAATTATCGAAATCGAATATGCCCCTTTTTATTAAAGTTTGGTAATCTAAGAATTAGGGAACAGACACCCTAATTGACGCGAATCCTAAAGATAGATCTATTGGGCCTAACATGAAATGTCCCGTTCTTATTGATTAAAAACGTTCCATATTAATTGATTTCGTTGCGAGGTTTTGACCTCTATATGAGACGTTTTTCAAAGACTGCATTCATTTTTAAAACAAACCATAACCTTTATTTCATAAATAAAGGTTTAAAAAGCTTTACGTAGATTATCAAATAATGATAATCTAAAATATCCTGTTTACACACGACCATTACATAATGGTTTACAATACAAATATGTTACATCGAAATCAGTTTCTTGAATGCAGTTTTTACACAATATCATACAAACATGGACTCCAAATCTTGTCCTTATTTTAGTATGCAACAGCGGAAGCTCTTAATATTCACCTGAGAATAAACATGCTTTAAACGTCAACAAAAATGTTGGTGAGTTATAGGTTTAACCTATATATATCAAATCGTAACAATA
The DNA here is from genome assembly GCF_046630445.1 of Rutidosis leptorrhynchoides. Classification (NCBI taxonomy): domain Eukaryota; kingdom Viridiplantae; phylum Streptophyta; class Magnoliopsida; order Asterales; family Asteraceae; genus Rutidosis; species Rutidosis leptorrhynchoides. Next base: position 109,639,004 of record NC_092341.1, read on the forward strand.
GACCACAAGATTTCATATTTCAATACACATCCCATACATAGAGATAAAAATCATTCATATGGTGAACACCTGGTAACCGACAATAACAAGATGCATATATAAGAATATCCCCATCATTCCGGGATACCCTTCGGATATGATATAAATTTCGAAGTACTAAAGCATCCGGTACTTTGGATGGGGTTTGTTAGGCCCAATAGATCTATCTTTAGGATTCGCGTCAATTAGGGTGTCTGTTCCCTAATTCTTAGATTACCAGACTTAATAAAAAGGGGCATATTCGATTTCGATAATTCAACCATAGAATGTAGTTTCACGTACTTGTGTCTATTTTGTAAATCATTTATAAAACCTGCATGTATTCTCATCCCAAAAATATTAGATTTTAAAAGTGGGACTATAACTCACTTTCACAGATTTTTACTTCGTCGGGAAGTAAGACTTGGCCACTGGTTGATTCACAAACCTATAACAATATATACATATATATCAAAGTATGTTCAAAATATATTTACAACACTTTTAATATATTTTGATGTTTTAAGTTTATTAAGTCAGCTGTCCTCGTTAGTAACCTACAACTAGTTGTCCACAGTTAGATGTACAGAAATAAATTGATAAATATTATCTTGAATCAATCCACGACCCAGTGTATACGTATCTCAGTATTGATCACAACTCAAACTATATATATTTTGGAATCAACCTCAACCCTGTATAGCTAACTCCAACATTCACATATAGAGTGTCTATGGTTGTTCCGAAATATATATAGATGTGTCGACATGATAGGTCGAAACATTGTATACGTGTCTATGGTATCTCAAGATTACATAATATATAATACAAGTTGATTAAGTTATGGTTGGAATAGATTTGTTACCAATTTTCACGTAGCTAAAATGAGAAAAATTATCCAATCTTGTTTTACCCATAACTTCTTCATTTTAAATCCGTTTTGAGTGAATCAAATTGCTATGGTTTCATATTGAACTCTATTTTATGAATCTAAACAAAAAAAGTATAGGTTTCTAGTCGGAAAAATAAGTTACAAGTCGTTTTTGTAAAGGTAGTCATTTCAGTCGAAAGAACGACGTCTAGATGACCATTTTAGAAAACATACTTCTACTTTGAGTTTAACCATAATTTTTGGATATAGTTTCATGTTCATAATAAAAATCATTTTCTCAGAATAACAACTTTTAAATCAAAGTTTATCATAGTTTTTAATTAACTAACCCAAAACAGCCCGCGGTGTTACTACGACGGCGTAAATCCGGTTTTACGGTGTTTTTCGTGTTTCCAGGTTTTAAATCATTAAGTTAGCATATCATATAGATATAGAACATGTGTTTAGTTGATTTTAAAAGTCAAGTTAAAAGGATTAACTTTTGTTTGCGAACAAGTTTAGAATTAACTAAACTATGTTCTAGTGATTACAAGTTTAAACCTTCGAATAAGATAGCTTTATATGTATGAATCGAATGATGTTATGAACATCATTACTACCTTAAGTTCCTTGGATGAACCTACTGGAAAAGAGAAAAATGGATCTAGCTTCAATGGATCCTTGGATGGCTCAAAGTTCTTGAAGCAAAATCATGACACGAAAACAAGTTCAAGTAAGATCATCACTTGAAATAAGATTGTTATAGTTATAGAAATTGAACCAAAGTTTGAATATGATTATTACCTTGTATTAGAATGATAACCTACTGTAAGAAACAAAGATTTCTTGAGGTTGGATGATCACCTTACAAGATTGGAAGTGAGCTAGCAAACTTGAAAGTATTCTTGATTTTATGAAACTAGAACTTTTGGAATTTATGAAGAACACTTAGAACTTGAAGATAGAACTTGAGAGAGTTCAATTAGATGAAGAAAATTGAAGAATTAAAGTGTTTGTAGGTGTTTTTGGTCGTTGGTGTATGGATTAGATATAAAGGATATGTAATTTTGTTTTCATGTAAATAAGTCATGAATGATTACTCATATTTTTGTAATTTTATGAGATATTTCATGCTAGTTGCCAAATGATGGTTCCCACATGTGTTAGGTGACTCACATGGGCTGCTAAGAGCTGATCATTGGAGTGTATATACCAATAGTACATACATCTAAAAGCTGTGTATTGTACGAGTACGAATACGGGTGCATACGAGTAGAATTGTTGATGAAACTGAACGAGAATGTAATTGTAAGTATTTTTGTTAAGTAGAAGTATTTTGATAAGTGTATTGAAGTCTTTCAAAAGTGTATAAATACATATTAAAACACTACATGTATATACATTTTAACTGAGTCGTTAAGTCATCGTTAGTCGTTACATGTAAATGTTGTTTTGAAACCTTTAGGTTAACGATCTTGTTAAATGTTGTTAACCCAATGTTTATAATATCAAAAGAGATTTTAAATTAATATATTATCATGATATTATGATGTACGAATATCTCTTAATATGATATATGTACATTAAATGTCGTTACAACGATAATCGTTACATATATGTCTCGTTTCAAAATCATTAAGTTAGTAGTCTTGTTTTTACATATGTAGTTCATTGTTAATATACTTAATGATATGTTTACTTATCATAATATCATGTTAATTATATATATAACCATATATATGTCATCATATAGTTTTTACAAGTTTTAACGTTCGTGAATCACCGGTCAACTTGGGTGGTCAATTGTCTATATGAAACCTATTTCAATTAATCAAGTCTTAACAAGTTTGATTGCTTAACATGTTGGAAACATTTAATCATGTAAATATCAATCTCAATTAATATATATAAACATGGAAAAGTTCGGGTCGCTACAGTACCTACCCGTTAAATAAATTTCGTCCCGAAATTTTAAGCTGTTGAAGGTGTTGACGAATCTTCTGGAAATAGATGCGGGTATTTCTTCTTCATCTGATCTTCACGCTCCCAGGTGAACTCGGGTCCTCTACGAGCATTCCATCGAACCTTAACAATTGGTATCTTGTTTTGCTTAAGTCTTTTAACCTCACGATCCATTATTTCGACGGGTTCTTCGATGAATTGAAGTTTTTCGTTGATTTGGATTTCATCTAACGGAATAGTGAGATCTTCTTTAGCAAAACATTTCTTCAAATTCGAGACGTGGAAAGTGTTATGTACAGCCGCGAGTTGTTGAGGTAACTCAAGTCGGTAAGCTACTGGTCCGACACGATCAATAATCTTGAATGGTCCAATATACCTTGGATTTAATTTCCCTCGTTTACCAAATCGAACAACGCCTTTCCAAGGTGAAACTTTAAGCATGACCATCTCTCCAATTTCAAATTCTATATCTTTTCTTTTAATGTCAGCGTAGCTCTTTTGTCGACTTTGGGCGGTTTTCAACCGTTGTTGAATTTGGATGATCTTCTCGGTAGTTTCTTGTATAATCTCCGGACCCGTAATCTGTCTATCCCCCACTTCACTCCAACAAATTGGAGACCTGCACTTTCTACCATAAAGTGCTTCAAACGGCGCCATCTCAATGCTTGAATGGTAGCTGTTGTTGTAGGAAAATTCTGCTAACGGTAGATGTCGATCCCAACTGTTTCCGAAATCAATAACACATGCTCGTAGCATGTCTTCAAGCGTTTGTATCGTCCTTTCGCTCTGCCCATCAGTTTGTGGATGATAGGCAGTACTCATGTCTAGACGAGTTCCTAATGCTTGCTGTAATGTCTGCCAGAATCTTGAAATAAATCTGCCATCCCTATCAGAGATAATAGAGATTGGTATTCCATGTCTGGAGACGACTTCCTTCAAATACAGTCGTGCTAACTTCTCCATCTTGTCATCTTCTCTTATTGGTAGGAAGTGTGCTGATTTGGTGAGACGATCAACTATTACCCAAATAGTATCAAAACCACTTGCAGTCCTTGGCAATTTAGTGATGAAATCCATGGTAATGTTTTCCCATTTCCATTCCGGGATTTCGGGTTGTTGAAGTAGACCTGATGGTTTCTGATGCTCAGCTTTGACCTTAGAACACGTCAAACATTCTCCTACGTATTTAGCAACATCGGCTTTCATACCCGGCCACCAAAAATGTTTCTTGAGATCCTTGTACATCTTCCCCGTTCCAGGATGTATTGAGTATCTGGTTTTATGAGCTTCTCTAAGTACCATTTCTCTCATATCTCCAAATTTTGGTACCCAAATCCTTTCAGCCCTATACCGGGTTCCGTCTTCCCGAATATTAAGATGCTTCTCCGATCCTTTGGGTATTTCATCCTTTAAATTTCCCTCTTTTAAAACTCCTTGTTGCACCTCCTTTATTTGAGTAGTAAGGTTATTATGAATCATTATATTCATAGATTTTACTCGAATGGGTTCTCTGTCCTTCCTGCTCAAGGCATCGGCTACCACATTTGCCTTCCCCGGGTGGTAACGAATCTCAAAGTCGTAATCATTCAATAATTCAATCCACCTACGCTGCCTCATATTCAGTTGTTTCTGATTAAATATGTGTTGAAGACTTTTGTGGTCGGTATATATAATACTTTTGACCCCATATAAGTAGTGCCTCCAAGTCTTTAATGCAAAAACAACCGCGCCTAATTCCAAATCATGCGTCGTATAATTTTGTTCGTGAATCTTCAATTGTCTAGACGCATAAGCAATCACCTTCGTTCGTTGCATTAATACACAACCGAGACCTTGCTTTGATGCATCACAATAAATCACAAAATCATCATTCCCTTCAGGCAATGACAATATAGGTGCCGTAGTTAGCTTTTTCTTCAATAACTGAAACGCTTTCTCTTGTTCATCATTCCATTCAAATTTCTTCCCTTTATGCGTTAATACAGTCAAGGGTTTTGCTATTCTGGAAAAGTCTTGGATGAACCTTCTGTAGTAACCAGCTAGTCCTAAAAACTGGCGTATGTGTTTCGGAGTTTTCGGGGTTTCCCACTTTTCAACAGTTTCTATCTTTGCCGGATCCACCTTAATACCTTCTTTGTTCACTATGTGACCGAGGAATTGAACTTCTTCCAACCAAAATGCACACTTTGAAAACTTAGCGTACAATTCTTCCTTCCTCAATACTTCTAACACCTTTCTCAAATGTTCACCGTGTTCTTGGTCATTCTTTGAGTAAATAAGTATGTCATCAATGAAAACAATGACAAACTTGTCAAGGTATGGTCCACACACTCGGTTCATAAGGTCCATGAACACAGCTGGTGCATTAGTTAAACCAAACGGCATGACCATAAACTCGTAATGACCGTAACGTGTTCTGAAAGCAGTCTTTGGAATATCATCTTCTTTCACCCGCATTTGATGATACCCGGAACGTAAGTCAATCTTTGAATAAACCGACGAGCCTTGTAGTTGATCGAATAAGTCGTCAATTCTCGGTAGTGGGTAGCGGTTCTTGATGGTAAGTTTGTTCAACTCTCGGTAGTCGATACACAACCTGAATGTACCATCTTTCTTCTTGACAAACAAAACAGGAGCTCCCCACGGTGATGTGCTTGGTCGAATGAAACCACGCTCTAAAAGTTCTTGTAATTGGCTTTGCAGTTCTTTCATCTCGCTGGGTGCGAGTCTGTAAGGAGCACGAGCTATTGGTGCAGCTCCTGGTACAAGATCTATTTGAAATTCAACGGATCGATGTGGGGGTAATCCCGGTAATTCTTTCGGAAATACATCGGGAAATTCTTTTGCAATGGGAACATCATTGATGCTCTTTTCTTCAGTTTGTACTTTCTCGACGTGTGCTAAAACAGCATAGCAACCTTTTCTTATTAGTTTTTGTGCCTTCAAATTACTAATAAGATGTAGCTTCGTGTTGCCCTTTTCTCCGTACACCATTAAGGGTTTTCCTTTTTCTCGTATAATGCGAATTGCATTTTTGTAACAAACGATCTCCGCTTTCACTTCTTTCAACCAGTCCATACCGATTATCACATCAAAACTCCCTAACTCTACTGGTATCAAATCAATCTTAAATGTTTCGCTAACCAGTTTAATTTCTCGATTCCGACATATATTATCTGCTGAAATTAATTTACCATTTGCTAATTCGAGTAAAAATTTACTATCCAAAGGCGTCAATGGACAACTTAATTTAGCACAAAAATCTCTACTCATATAGCTTCTATCCGCACCCGAATCAAATAAAACGTAAGCAGATTTATTGTCAATAAGAAACGTACCCGTAACAAGCTCCGGGTCTTCCTGTGCCTCTGCCGCATTAATATTGAAAACTCTTCCACGGCCTTGTCCATTCGTGTTCTCCTGGTTCGGGCAATTTCTAATAATGTGGCCCGGTTTTCCACATTTATAACAAACTACATTGGCATAACTTGCTCCGACACTACTTGCTCCGCCATTACTCGTTCCGACACCATTTGTTCCTTTCGTTCTATTAACCCCTGGTCCGTAGACCTCACACTTCGCCGCGCTATGACCATTTCTTTTACACTTGTTGCAAAATTTGGTGCAGAACCCCGAGTGATTCTTTTCACACCTTTGGCATAGCTGCTTCTGATTGTTGTTGTTGTTGCGGTTATTATTGTTGTTGGGATGATTGTTGTAGTTGCTGTTGTTGTTGTTGTTGTTGTTGGGCCGTTTGTTGTAGTTGCGATTGATGTTGCGATTGTTGGGATAATTGTTGCGATTATTGTTGTAATTGCTGTTGTTGTTGTATTGGTGATTCTTATCACCGTTTTCCTCCCACTTTCTTTTGACTTGCTTCACATTGGCCTCTTCAGCAGTCTGTTCTTTAATTCTTTCTTCAATTTGGTTCACGAGTTTGTGAGCCATTCTACATGCCTGTTGTATGGAGGCGGGCTCGTGTGAACTTATATCTTCTTGGATTCTTTCCGGTAATCCTTTCACAAACGCGTCGATCTTCTCTTCCTCATCTTCGAATGCTCCCGGACACAATAGGCACAATTCTGTGAATCGTCTTTCGTACGTGGTAATATCAAATCCTTGGGTTCGTAACCCTCTAAGTTCTGTCTTGAGCTTATTGACCTCGGTTCTGGGACGGTACTTCTCGTTCATCAAGTGCTTGAATGCTGACCACGGTAGTGCGTACGCATCGTCTTGTCCCACTTGCTCTAGATAGGTATTTCACCATGTTAACGCAGAACCTGTGAAGGTATGCGTAGCGTACTTTACTTTGTCCTCTTCAGTACACTTACTTATGGCAAACACCGATTCGACCTTCTCGGTCCACCGTTTCAATCCGATCGGTCCTTCGGTTCCATCAAATTCCAAAGGTTTGCAGGCAGTGAATTCTTTGTAGGTGCATCCTACACGATTTCCTGTACTGCTAGATCCAAGGTTATTGTTGGTATGTAGCGCAGCCTGTACTGCGGCTATGTTTGAAGCTAGAAAAGTACGGAATTCCTCTTCATTCATATTCACGGTGTGTCGAGTAGTCGGTGCCATTTCCTTCAAAATAGTTAAATGGAACGAGTTAATCATACAGAATATTAAGAGTAGTTAATAGTATTTCGTAGCATAATATGAACTCATTTATAAAAGCTTTTTCTTCATATTAGCGTTTTATAAGATTAAATTCGGGTAGTACCTACCCGTTAAGTTCATACTTAGTAGCTAATATACAATTCAACTACTACAATTCTATATGAAAAACTGATTATAATAATATTTCGCGTTCAAACTTTTATACAATATTTTACAAACTTACAATACCGCTTATTTTACATAAAGCATGAAATATAGCACACAATAACTTTGATACAAGATAGTTGTGAAGATAATTCTAGCTAGTACACAAGTCGTTCAGCAAAGGCAATAAAGACACGTAATTCATACGTCCAGAAACAAGTCATGCATTCTGGTTTTACTAGGACTACTTCCCATCCTTGGTCTTGTGCAACATAACCGTTATGGCCGTTGATAAGACAACGTGTTGTAACGTCATCAAAGGGACGAGGGTTACGTAATGTCCAACAGTCCCGTAATAATCTAAAAACCTCATTTCTTACCCCAATTACCGACTCTGTCACTTGTGGAAACGTTTTGTTTAATAGTTGTAGCCCGATGTTCTTGTTCTCACTTTGGTGAGAAGCGAACATTACTAATCCGTAAGCATAACATGCTTCTTTATGTTGCATGTTAGCCGCTTTTTCTAAATCACGAAGTCCAATATTCGGATATATTGAGTCAAAATAATTTCTTAATCCGTTGCGTAAAATAGCATTTGGGTTCCCCGCAATATATGCGTCAAAGTAAACACATCGTAACTTATGGGTTTCCCAATGTGATATCCCCCATCTTTCAAACGAAAGTCTCTTATAGACCAAGACATTCTTGGAACGTTCTTCGAATGTCTTACAAACTGATCTCGCCTTAAATAGTTGTGCCGAGGAATTCTGGCCGACTCTAGACAAGATTTCATCAATCATGTCTCCGGGTAGGTCTCTTAAAATATTGGGTTGTCTATCCATTTTGTGTTTTTAAACTGTAAAATAGACAAGAGTTAGATTCATAAAAAAATACTTATTAATACAAGCAATTTTTACATATATCATAAAGCATACGAACACTATATTACATATATTACACCACACGAATACAACTATCTTATTCCGACTCGCTCGTTTCTTCTTCTTCGGTTTTGGTTCGTTTTGCCAAGTTTCTAGGGATATATGATGTTCCCCTAATACGAGCCGTCGTGATCCACATTGGTTTAGAAAAACCTGGTGGTTTAGAGGTTCCCGGGTCATTGTTACAACTTAAGGACTTCGGGGGTTGACGATACATATAAAGTTCATCGGGGTTGGAATTAGATTTCTCTATTTTTATGCCCTTTCCCTTATTATTTTCTTTTGCCTTTTTAAATTCAGTTGGGGTAATTTCTATAACATCATCGGAATTCTCGTCGAAATCCGATTCATCGGAGAATTGGTAATCCTCCCAATATTTTGCTTCCTTGGCGGAAACACCATTGACCATAATTAACTTTGGTCGGTTGGTTGAGGATTTTCTTTTACTTAACCGTTTTATTATTTCCCCCACCGGTTCTATTTCTTCATCCGGTTCCGATTCTTCTTCCGGTTCCGATTCTTCTTCCGGTTCCGACTCTTCTTCCGGTTCCTCTTCGGGAACTTGTGAATCAGTCCACAAATCATTCCAATTTACATTTGACTCTTCATTATTATTAGGTGAGTCAATGGGACTTGTTCTAGAGGTAGACATCTATCACATAATATCAAACGCGTTAAGAGATTAATATATCACATAATATTCATATGTTAAAAATATATAGTTTCCAACAAAATTTGTTAAGCAATCATTTTTCAAGTAAACACGGTCGAAGTCCAGACTCACTAATGCATCCTAACAAACTCGATAAGACACACTAATGCAAAATTCTGGTTCTCTAAGACCAACGCTCTGATACCAACTGAAATGTCCCGTTCTTATTGATTAAAAACGTTCCATATTAATTGATTTCGTTGCGAGGTTTTGACCTCTATATGAGACGTTTTTCAAAGACTGCATTCATTTTTAAAACAAACCATAACCTTTATTTCATAAATAAAGGTTTAAAAAGCTTTACGTAGATTATCAAATAATGATAATCTAAAATATCCTGTTTACACACGACCATTACATAATGGTTTACAATACAAATATGTTACATCGAAATCAGTTTCTTGAATGCAGTTTTTACACAATATCATACAAACATGGACTCCAAATCTTGTCCTTATTTTAGTATGCAACAGCGGAAGCTCTTAATATTCACCTGAGAATAAACATGCTTTAAACGTCAACAAAAATGTTGGTGAGTTATAGGTTTAACCTATATATATCAAATCGTAACAATAGACCACAAGATTTCATATTTCAATACACATCCCATACATAGAGATAAAAATCATTCATATGGTGAACACATGGTAACCGACAATAACAAGATGCATATATAAGAATATCCCCATCATTCCGGGATACCCTTCGGATATGATATAAATTTCGAAGTACTAAAGCATCCGGTACTTTGGATGGGGTTTGTTAGGCCCAATAGATCTATCTTTAGGATTCGCGTCAATTAGGGTGTCTGTTCCCTAATTCTTAGATTACCAGACTTAATAAAAAGGGGCATATTCGATTTCGATAATTCAACCATAGAATGTAGTTTCACGTACTTGTGTCTATTTTGTAAATCATTTATAAAACCTGCATGTATTCTCATCCCAAAAATATTAGATTTTAAAAGTGGGACTATAACTCACTTTCACAGATTTTTACTTCGTCGGGAAGTAAGACTTGGCCACTGGTTGATTCACAAACCTATAACAATATATACATATATATCAAAGTATGTTCAAAATATATTTACAACACTTTTAATATATTTTGATGTTTTAAGTTTATTAAGTCAGCTGTCCTCGTTAGTAACCTACAACTAGTTGTCCACAGTTAGATGTACAGAAATAAATCGATAAATATTATCTTGAATCAATCCACGACCCAGTGTATACGTATCTCAGTATTGATCACAACTCAAACTATATATATTTTGGAATCAACCTCAACCCTGTATAGCTAACTCCAACATTCACATATAGAGTGTCTATGGTTGTTCCGAAATATATATAGATGTGTCGACATGATAGTTCGAAACATTGTATACGTGTCTATGGTATCTCAAGATTACATAATATATAATACAAGTTGATTAAGTTATGGTTGGAATAGATTTGTTACCAATTTTCACGTAGCTAAAATGAGAAAAATTATCCAATCTTGTTTTACCCATAACTTCTTCATTTTAAATCCGTTTTGAGTGAATCAAATTGCTATGGTTTCATATTGAACTCTATTTTATGAATCTAAACAAAAAAAGTATAGGTTTCTAGTCGGAAAAATAAGTTACAAGTCGTTTTTGTAAAGGTAGTCATTTCAGTCGAAAGAACGACGTCTAGATGACCATTTTAGAAAACATACTTCCACTTTGAGTTTAACCATAATTTTTGGATATAGTTTCATGTTCATAATAAAAATCATTTTCTCAGAATAACAACTTTTAAATCAAAGTTTATCATAGTTTTTAATTAACTAACCCAAAACAGCCCGCGGTGTTACTACGACGGCGTAAATCCGGTTTTACGGTGTTTTTCGTGTTTCCAGGTTTTAAATCATTAAGTTAGCATATCATATAGATATAGAACATGTGTTTAGTTGATTTTAAAAGTCAAGTTAAAAGGATTAACTTTTGTTTGCGAACAAGTTTAGAATTAACTAAACTATGTTCTAGTGATTACAAGTTTAAACCTTCGAATAAGATAGCTTTATATGTATGAATCGAATGATGTTATGAACATCATTACTACCTTAAGTTCCTTGGATGAACCTACTGGAAAAGAGAAAAATGGATCTAGCTTCAATGGATCCTTGGATGGCTCAAAGTTCTTGAAGCAAAATCATGACACGAAAACAAGTTCAAGTAAGATCATCACTTGAAATAAGATTGTTATAGTTATAGAAATTGAACCAAAGTTTGAATATGATTATTACCTTGTATTAGAATGATAACCTACTGTAAGAAACAAAGATTTCTTGAGGTTGGATGATCACCTTACAAGATTGGAAGTGAGCTAGCAAACTTGAAAGTATTCTTGATTTTATGAAACTAGAACTTTTGGAATTTATGAAGAACACTTAGAACTTGAAGATAGAACTTGAGAGAGTTCAATTAGATGAAGAAAATTGAAGAATTAAAGTGTTTGTAGGTGTTTTTGGTCGTTGGTGTATGGATTAGATATAAAGGATATGTAATTTTGTTTTCATGTAAATAAGTCATGAATGATTACTCATATTTTTGTAATCTTATGAGATATTTCATGCTAGTTGCCAAATGATGGTTCCCACATGTGTTAGGTGACTCACATGGGCTGCTAAGAGCTGATCATTGGAGTGTATATACCAATAGTACATACATCTAAAAGCTGTGTATTGTACGAGTACGAATACGGGTGCATACGAGTAGAATTGTTGATGAAACTGAACGAGAATGTAATTGTAAGTATTTTTGTTAAGTAGAAGTATTTTGATAAGTGTATTGAAGTCTTTCAAAAGTGTATAAATACATATTAAAACACTACATGTATATACATTTTAACTGAGTCGTTAAGTCATCGTTAGTCGTTACATGTAAATGTTGTTTTGAAACCTTTAGGTTAACGATCTTGTTAAATGTTGTTAACCCAATGTTTATAATATCAAAAGAGATTTTAAATTAATATATTATCATGATATTATGATGTACGAATATCTCTTAATATGATATATGTACATTAAATGTCGTTACAACGATAATCGTTACATATATGTCTCGTTTCAAAATCATTAAGTTAGTAGTCTTGTTTTTACATATGTAGTTCATTGTTAATATACTTAATGATATGTTTACTTATCATAATATCATGTTAATTATATATATAACCATATATATGTCATCATATAGTTTTTACAAGTTTTAACGTTCGTGAATCACCGGTCAACTTGGGTGGTCAATTGTCTATATGAAACCTATTTCAATTAATCAAGTCTTAACAAGTTTGATTGCTTAACATGTTGGAAACATTTAATCATGTAAATATCAATCTCAATTAATATATATAAACATGGAAAAGTTCGGGTCGCTACATAACAAACCCCATCCAAAGTACCGGATGCTTTAGTACTTCGAAATTATATCATGTCCGAAGGAGGATCCCAGAATGATAGGGGATATTCTTATATGTATCTAGTTAATGTCGGTTACCAGGTGTTCACCATATGAATGATTATTTTTTGTCTCTATGCATGGGACGTATATTTATGAGAACTGGAAATGAAATTCTTGTGGTCTATTAAAATGATGGAAATAAATGATTATGATAAACTAATGAACTCACCAACCTTTTGGTTGACACTTTAAAGCATGTTTATTCTCAGGTGTTAAAGAAATCTTCCGCTGTGCATTTGCTCATTTTAAAGATATTACTTGGAGTCTTTCATAGCATATTTCGAAGAACGTTGCATTCGAGTCATTGAGTTCATCAAAGATTATTATTAAATCATTTTATAGTTGGATAATGGATATTATGAAATGGTATGCATGCCTGTCAATTTTTGATGTAAAGAAAGATTGTCTTTTAAAAACGAATGCAATGTTTGTAAAATGTATCATATAGAGGTCAAATACCTCGCAATGTAATCAACTATTGTGAATCGTTTATAATGTATATGAACGGGTCCTTTCAGTTGGTATCAGAGCGGTGGTCTTAGCGAACTAGGTCTGCATTAGTGTGTCTAACTGATAAGTCGTTAGGATGCATTAGTGAGTCTGGACATCGACCGTGTCTGCATGTCAAAAGTTTTGCTTATCATTTCTAGTCGGAAATCATCTGCTTATCATCCATAGGAAATTACCTGCTTATCATTATTAGTCTAGAAACGTCTTGCTACATTAATTGCATGAGTAGTGTATAGACAAAATTCATATCTTAGCGTATCTGCTAAATCATATCTTATCGTATCTGTTACTTTAAACTTTGCCTGACATATCCCGCAAATTCCTCCGTAATCTATGGAATCTTTTGATCTCTATATATAGATATCCTATGTAAATAGAATACCACCCGATAGCCGAAAAATCATTTTATATCAAAAATCCTTTATCCAATCGTACGAAATGGAATTTGTCATCAGTTCAAGTCACTCGGATTCCGAAATGGAATCTCACTCAAGCTCCGAAAGCAGTGTGACCGGAATGGATCAACCAATCAGTCATCACCTATTCTGGATGAATTGGGGATGGGTTCGTAGCCTCCTCAATCATTGGAAACAAGAAGAAGGCGATCCTTTCCATCCACCACATTGCCCTCTTGGCGAAGAACCTGAAGCACTTACCGGCGAACCTGTTCGAGACACCATTTTCTCTCTCATTTCCAGGGTATCTCGTCACGATTATATACTACATCAAATTCTAGATTTTATTTATCCGCTCATTCCGACCGACAATCATCCTGGAATAATAGAAGAAGTCAACGAACTTCGCGCTCGGGTAGTGGCTTTGGAGAATATGGTGCAGAGATTACAAACACCAGCAGCAGCACCAGCAGCATAACCAGTACCACCATCATCAACGCCAACAGTACCATTACCACCTCCAACCACAACCGCGTTGTAAACCTCAACTTCACAATCTGTCCCACGAGCATCAACATCATACGCACCATAGATACCAAGGAGTACCAACAACAATAACTGACGAAGTATTAATTCATAACTTCATTGGAGAAACATTCCGCGGCGATTATATAATCTCTAAAGTTTTAGAGATTATCTAATCTAGCACTAACCATAAATCAGTTAAGCGAACCAAAATGATAGAAGGAAGAGTAGAAACCCTGACAAAAATGGTGTGTGATTAACAAGCTAAACTTGTTTTACCAACAGCATCAACAGTACCGTCAACGTCACCAGCATCGTCAGTACAGTCAACATCAGAATCAACAACACCTATAACATCACAAACTCCGTCAGTTCAAGAATCACTGTGGACATCATTACGAATCAATAACGTGTATATTGTATCAACAAGTTATGAAGAATTAACTCATTCCCTCTGAAGAAATTATATATATATTATATATATATATATATATTATATATATATATATATATATATATATATATATATATATATATATATATATATATATATATATATATATATATATATATATATATATATATTTTGAAATAAAAAATAAATATTTCCGCGCTAAGCTATTGTGTGTGAATCTTAACTACTCGGTTAATTCATATTACAAATATGCAATAATGTACGTCCTTCGGCCGCAACTTAACTAGCGTTAACTGCAATCTCTGTCGCAATTCAACAAATTCCAATTCATAATAAATCAAGTATATATTTGATTTTACACTTTCATCATTGATGTAACCGAAACTTTTCAGATAACATCATTCGTACTTTGCGAAGTTCACAAGAATTTAACGAAAACCAACATCACATCTCAACAAATAACGAAGTATTGATTCATAATTTCAATATTATTGAAGAAAAACTTATGTAACCTCTAAAACCTTCAAGGAATTATTCAATTCTAGTTCCAACCGTAAATCGAATGAGTTTAATTTAGTATTAACTCATTAAAATCTATGTTACATCTAAGGAGAATATATACATATATATTTTCATAAAGACTGTAATAAAATTCTTAGGTACAAAATATTAATTGTGAAAATTTTTTAACGGGTAGGTAATACCCGAGAGATATATATAAATTCACAATTAATATGTTACATTCTTCGAATCAGATTAAGCAAATTATCAATTATACTTCCTACTTTCACAATAATATACATTCTTTCATAGAAATCAAAACAACCATACTCATTCAAACCCAATTACATATTCTGATTTTAAAATCTCAGAATTCAATTCGAGATATAACCGGTACCATCACTTTTAGATTCCTACATCTTTCAAAGCTATACTTTAACTTCAAAAGTGTGTTAGAACATCAAATGTATACAAACGATTATAATCTATGTTCAAACTCTTCGAAAATCTCTGAAGACACTTCAAATAATGAGCAATCGAGAAGATGATCCAACCACATATTACCCATAGTTATGTACTTAAAAAGCTCTCGAAACCAAAGTCATAATTCAACACATATCTGTGTCAGATCTTTTGGCATTTATTAGCCAAAATAACCTTGCAATTCCTTTGCAAAGTAGCTGAAAGGACCCGTTCATATACATTATAAACGATTCACAATAGTTGATTACATTGCGAGGTATTTGACCTCTATATGATACATTTTACAAACATTGCATTCGTTTTTAAAAGACAATCTTTCTTTACATCGAAAATTGACAGGCATGCATACCATTTCATAATAT
The DNA here is from genome assembly GCF_046630445.1 of Rutidosis leptorrhynchoides. Classification (NCBI taxonomy): domain Eukaryota; kingdom Viridiplantae; phylum Streptophyta; class Magnoliopsida; order Asterales; family Asteraceae; genus Rutidosis; species Rutidosis leptorrhynchoides. Next base: position 109,654,944 of record NC_092341.1, read on the forward strand.
CCACTATCCAACTATAAATTGATTTAATAATAATCTTTGATGAACTCAATGACTCGAATGCAACGTTCTTCGAAATATGCTATGAAAGACTCCAAGTAATATCTTTAAAATGAGCAAATGCACAGCGGAAGATTTCTTTAACACCTGAGAATAAACATGCTTTAAAGTGTCAACCAAAAGGTTGGTGAGTTCATTAGTTTATCATAATCATTTATTTCCATCATTTTAATAGACCACAAGAATTTCATTTCCAGTTCTCATAAATATACGTCCCATGCATAGAGACAAAAATAATCATTCATATGGTGAACACCTGGTAACCGACATTAACAATATGCATATAAGAATATCCCCTATCATTCCGGGATCCTCCTTCGGACATGATATAAATTTCGAAGTACTAAAGCATCCGGTACTTTGGATGGGGTTTGTTAGGCCCGATAGATCTATCTTTAGGATTCGCGTCAATTAGGGTGTCTGTTCCCTAATTCTTAGATTACCAGACTTAATAAAAAGGGGCATATTCGATTTCGATAATTCAACCATATAATGTAGTTTCGATTACTTGTGTCTATTTCGTAAAACAGTTATAAAAACAGCGCATGTATTCTCAGTCCCAAAAATATATATTGCGAAAGCATTTAAAAGAGGAGTAATGAAACTCACGCATATAATTATTGTAAAATAGTTATTAAAAACATTTCATGTATTCTCAGCCCAAAAACGTAAAGAGTAAAAAGGGATCAAATGAAACTCACGCATATAAATATTGTAAAATAGTTAATAAAGCATTTGCATGTATTCTCAGCCCAAAAACGTAAAGAGTAAAAAGGGCAAATGAAACTCACCATACTGTATTTCGTAGTAAAAATACATATAACGTCATTGAACAAGTGCAAGGTTAGCCTCGGATTCACGAACCTATATTAATTATATATATTTATATGTTGGTCAATATTTGTATAGCAATTTAGGTCAGGTCATAGTGTAATCCTATCATATAGCTCGAGTCTGACTCTACAGTATAGTAACATGTTATATTACTCATGCTCAATTAAGATTCTAGTAAAAGGTGACGTGTGAAACAACGTAACACAAATGGTTTCATAATCATAAAATAGTATTTTAGGTTTTTTTTTTTTTTTAGAGAAAATTAACACAAAAAGTTAACTGAAAAGTTAACAGGAAAAGTCAAAGTTCAAAGTCAAAAGTCAAAGGTTAAAGTCAAAAGTCAAAGGTCAAAGTAAAAATGAGGTCGCATGCAAATATATAATAACTTATACAAAAATGATTTTCGGTCAAACATGACTAAACGGGCCACTTCAGCTCTTATTAGAAAAATTATCGGAACTCCGATTGATAAACGGCCAAAGATAAAAGTTACACATTACCAAAAAGATTAAGCATAAATATTACAGAAGTAAACTAAACCTAGACAACTCGTAGTTGCCAACGCGTTTTCGGCGTTTCAAAGTTAATTTTTCAGCTTTAATAAATTTACAAAAGTGACCGAGTAGCCTACTTTGGAGATTTTTAGAAAATTCCTCAAAACTCGTATTGACAAACGGCCAGAGTCTTTTGTTAGACCTTACAGCAAAGAATTCAGTGGTATTTTTTTTATATATGAAACAACGCAAATCAGCGAGAATTTCAGTTCCCGTTTCGACATTTCATCAAAATTTGCAAAACTTCTTTTGTCCATAACTTGACAACCGTTCAACGAAACGAGACGTGCTTTATATGAAAATTCATCTACTCGACGAGTAGAATCCAAATAACCACTTTTTATAACCCAAAAAATTAGTTCACTAATTATCATCAGCAACTTTAATTACGAAATTAATTATGCAATTTGTTTATTTCATAACTTTCTAACCGTTACTTGGATTCAAGTGATTCTTAAACCAAAATTCAACTATTTTTCGCTAGCTTTCCAACGACATGCATATCTTATACCTTATCTCAATCGTATATGTAACTAATTCAGGAATCAACATAACCTATCTAATGGCAATATCAAAAGTACAAGCATGCATAATCCTATATACTCGAGCACTAGTCAGGGATACACTATTAGTATGTAAAAATTAAATTATGAGTACTCACATATCAATATTGAGATTCAATATTGCAGGAAAGGTACGTAAACGCAACGGAGATGATAAACACTATATTGACCTCACGAGCATACTCATGAACCATACTCAATCACCTCCATAGCTATAACCCATAATTTCCTTAATCCTATCCCACTCGAAAAAACAACTTCGAAATCACTCGGACAGCACTCCGTCGTAATATTTTATGTATACTAATAATATCTTGAGATAATACGAAGTAAATATATATATGTAAATCGATTGAGAGAGTTTAGAGAAAACTATTTTCAAGTTTCTATGAAATAATGAAACTTATTGAATTCTATTTATAATAGATTTTTGAATTATTAAAGTGAATTATTAAAGTATGAATTATTAAAGTGAATTATTAAAGTATGAATTATTAAAGTGAATTATTAAAGTATGAATTATTAAAGTGAATTATTAAAGTATGAATTATTTAAGTGAATTATTAAAGTATGAATTATTAAAGTTAAAGTAAAGTAAAAATAAAGTAAAGGTAAAGTTTAAGTATAGTAAAAGTATAAAACTATGTACGTATAATACGCGTATAAATATATATAATATTAATTTAAATCGTTATATATATTTAATAAAATAAAATATAAATATCGTTATCTTTATCATACTAGTTAAGTAATGAGTTGTCAAAAGTGGTTCTAGATATTTATAAAAGTTATATACGTTTTAATAATAAAGTTCTTTTTAAACTGAAAACGTTTTTGTACGTTTGAAACTAAATAGATCAATCGAGTCTTTATGAGATTCAATCTTCCACTATCCTTTGTCTAGTTCTCAATGATTGACAATTTGTTCATATTTATAAATCACTTTACCATTTTCCAAATATTGTTAAAATGAAAAGATTTCTCAAATCAACGTGGGCCTTTCAACAGAGACTTGTAATCATAATTTAATATATCTGATAATTCAATCATTTGATCTTATCTTCTAATTCCATTGATAAACATTTTGAAACAGATACAATCATATAAAGTATTTAATCTAACATTTTGTTTACGTTTTAAGTTATAATATATATACACATATACATATATAATCATATTCGTTTAATGGTTCGTGAATCGTTGGAACTTGGTCGAGGTTGAATGAATGTATGAACATAGTTTAAAATTCTTGAAATTTAACTTAACAAATATTTCTTATCGTGTCAGAATCATATAAAGATTAAAGTTTAAATTTGGTTGGAAATTTCTGGGTTGTCACAGTACCTACCCGTTAAAGAAATTTCGTCCCGAAATTTGAGTGGAAAGGTCGTGAATGATAATAAGTATGTTTTCATGATGCATACGGGTTGAAAATTAGAGTTTTATCATCAGCGAATAATTTGGATAAATAATCCATTTATATGAAGAGTACGAATGAAGCTAACATAGAAGAGTGAAATGAGTAAGTGTAGATTCATCTTATCATTTGACGTAGATATGATTGATTCCCAGATTTTAAGGGATTTGAAGAAAATCTTCTTAATAAGATTTGACTCTCCGGTAATCAAGGGAATTAGGATCCGCTTTAAATGCGATCATCCATTTTAATTGTTCTGTAGGAGATTTTCTTATAAATTCACCTCCTTCGTTTCCTTACAACTCACACCATCTGTTGATGCATTTTATGCAAGTCCCTTGACATCTACCCACGTCCATTGCAGGTACAACAGTTTACAGGCCACCATGATTGCTCGTTATTATCCTATCCGTGTTTGTATGTGGTTATAGGAACTGCAGGAACGAGATTTAGATGTTTGACTATGTTAGACTTAGTCAGACGTACGAGTGAAGCCTCACTAGTACGACTGACAGGCTCATACGCATGGTTGATGCTGAGCTAAGTCACAATTACAACCTAAATGATAAGACACGAGTGAGTGATCATCCGTACGGTTGATGAAGCCAACTCGTACGTGTGATGAATGAATCGTATGGGTGTGTCAACAGCAGGGGTATATAAAGTCTTATGTTCTTCATTTTAGGTTAAGCCTCTCATTTGTTACACGCACTTAGATCTAGTGAGCTCCTTCGATTCTCTCTCAGTCCAAATCACCCAGGTGGTGAATAATAGCTCTAGGTGTTGATCTAATCACACTTGATTTAGTTGTGGTTTGACTAAATTAATCAAAAAAAAACTTAACCTATTCACTAGAGGGTTTGATTCACTTATTCTGCAATTGTGTGAGTTAAATCTGTTGATTTCTAAGTTCCTAGTCATGTTTCATCACCTTCTATTCTTTCCCCCTCAACTCATATTTTAAAGTATTCATCAATATGCTCTATCCAGTTCTGATTCTCGATATACTTCTAACTTTCATATCGGTCATTCTTCTTTTTTTTCATCTACCGCCGGAAGAATCTATTTACTTCTACTATGCTCTTGGGTTTATAGTGTTCCTAGTTCTCCCGTGTCTTTATATTGCTATATGCATCGATATATATGGTTTATAATTTTTGGTTTGTCGTTGGGCTTTATATGTTCCCTTATATTTCAAAGTCTCTGCTTCTGTCTTCTATAATCATTATCATTCACAGTTAATGCTCTCTTTTATTTGCTGCAATTTATACCCTAATTTCTATTTCGGAGTTTTGTCCTTTCATTTCTTCTTCTTACGATTAAGCACCGCTTGTAATGGTCCAGAATTCACAAATATGAATTTTGAAATGAACATTGTTAATATTCTAGGAAGGAAATTGTGATGGCACGATCTTGACTTGTCAAATTACTAAAATACCTTGGAAAAGGCCGAATCATCAAGAAATATTTTCTTGATATTTTAGAGGTTAAATAGAATACAAGAGCCGTATAACATGGCACATGATGATGTTATGATCTGTGAATCATCACGTTTCATTTAGAAACTCAGCATGACTTACTGTAATATAATCACATTGATCAAGTGTCATTATATTATACTAATTCATACTTCAGTTCCCAACACTACTTCAAAATATTCCTATTTTAAACTTGAATGTTTCAGAATTTAGAAACTAAAATAGTTTCTTTTATGATGTAATACAGATAGCGCGAAGAGGTAAATGATTTCAAATAAGAAAAATTAAGAAAATATCTTCAGAAATATGGAGGATATTTATAATGAAAGATATGATGATATTTTAGAATTTCTAATATCAGAGGATGATGAAGAATATTGTCCGCAGGGGTTTAGAGTTAGGAGCAAGGTATTCGTTAATGACTTCAGCAGATACTGAATTATTTGAATCCTTTGAAGTCAGGTTCAGTCTTTATAATTTGTCCACAGCCTCCTTCCTACTTTGCTCAATCCGTTTTCCAGTTCCAAGACTTCTCTTTTTCTGCGCTTTGCCAGCACACCTATTCATTATCATCAAACTTTTACTGTTAAGGTCTTTTATGGTTTTTTTGCTGCTTCATCAGTATTTTTCCATTTTCGGAGAACCAATTCGTAGTTCGAAGTGTTTTTCAGAATCTTCACATTCAAATTAAGTCCAGAAGATATACGTTATATATACACATATAACTGTTGGCGTAGACATGCTGCGAGATTTCAAAATACTGATTGCTAATTCCCAATGATTAGTATGGAAATTCTCATTACAAGATGCGAATGAGTAAATGATGGGGGTTTCAATGAATAATTATAATGACTTTTTGGAGAGGCTAAAGTCAAAGGGTAATGAAGTTGTTGATACATCTGTTAATAATGTGGTGGAATGTAAAAGGTTCCCTGATAACGATGGTGTATATCTCAAGGTTATAATAAGGTTAGTCTGACTGAAAAGTCGAAGTTGACTTGCTGGAGCTGTGACGAAACTGGCTACTTTGAATAGGAGTCGCAAAGTTATTTTTGCTAATAAATGCTAAAGAATCTGACGCGGATACGTTGTTTAAACTTTTAATTTGGTTTCAAGAGTTTTTCGGGTACATAACTGTGGGTAACATGTGGTTGGATCATCATCTCGATTGCTCATCATTCGAAGTGTCTTCAGAAATTTTCGAAGGGTTTGAACACAGATTGTAATCGTTAACATACATTTGATGTTCTAACACAGTTTTGAAGTCAAAATATAGCTTGTGAAAGATGTAAGGATCTAAGAGTGATGATTTTGGTCATATCTCAAGTTGAATTTTGAGATTTCAAAATCAGAATATGTAATTAAATTTTGAATGAGTATGGTTGTTTTGATTTCTATAAAAGAATGTATATTGTTGTGAAAGTAGGGAGTATAATGGATAATTTGCTGAATCAGATTCGAAGAATGTAATATATTAATTGTGAATTTATATATCTCTCGGGTATTACCTACCCGTTAAAAAAAATTTCACAATTAATATTTTGTACAAAAGAATTTTATTACAGTCTTTATGAAAATATATATATGTATATTTTCTTCAGATGTAACATAGATTTAATGAGTTAATGTTAAATTAAACTCATTTGATTTACGGTTGAAACTAGAATTGAATAATCCCTAAAGGCTTTAAAAAGTACATAACTTTTACGCAGTATTTCTTTAATGACTTTGAAATTATGAATCAATACTTCGTTATTTGTTGATGTATGATGTTCGGTTCGTGGAATTCTTGTGAATTTCGCAAAGTACGAATGATGTTATCTGAAAAGTTTCGGGTACATCGATGATGAAAGTGTAAAATCAAATATATACTTGATTTATTATGAATTGGAATTTGTTGAATTGCGACAGAGATTGTAGTTAACGCTGGTTAAGTTGCGACCGAAGGACGTACATTATTGCATATTTGTAATATGAATTAACAGAGAAGTTAAGATTCACACACAATAGCTTAGCACGGAAAGATTTATTTTTATTTCAAAATATATAAAATATACATATAATTTCTTCAAAGGGAATGAGTTAATTCTTCATAACTCGTTGATACAATATACGGGTTATTGATTCGTAATGATGTCCATAGTGATTCTTGAGCTGACGGAGTTTGTGATGTTATAGGTGTTGTTGATTCTGATGTTGACTGTACTGATGATGCTGGTGACGCTGACGGTACTGTTGATGCTGTTGGTAAAACAAGTTTAGATTGTTAATCACACACCATTTTTGTCAGGGTTTCTACTCTTCCTTCTATCATTTTGGTTCGCTTAACTGATTTATGGTTAGGGCTAGATTAGATAATCTCTAAGACTTTAGAGATTACATAATCTGCGCGAAATATTTCTCCAATGAAGTTATGAATTAATACTTCGTCGGTTATTGTTGTTGGTATTCCTTGGTATCTACAGGGCGTATGACATTGGTGCTCGTGGGACAGAGTGTAAAGTTGAGGTTTACGACGTGATTGTGGTTGGGGTGGTAATGGTACTATTGGCGTTGATGATGGTGTTACTGGTTATGATGCTGATGCTGCTGCTGGTGTTTGTAATCTCTGCACCATATTCTCCAAAGCCACTACCCGAGCGCGAAGCTCGTTGACTTCTTCTATTACACCAGGGTGATTGTTGGTTCGGACGAGCGGATAAATAAAATCTAAAATTTGATGTAATATATAATCGTGACGAGATACTCTGGAAATGAGCGAGAAAATGGTGTTTCGAACAGGTTCGCCGGTAAGTGCTTCAGGTTCTTCATCAAGAGGGCAATGTGGTGGATGGAAGGGATCACCTTCTTCTTGTCTCCAATGATTGAGGAAGCTACGAACCCATCCCCAATTCATCCAGAATAGGTGATGACTGATTGGTTGATCTATTCCGATCACACTGCTTTCGGAGCTGGAGTAGGATTCCATTTCGAAATCCGAGGAACTTGAATTAATGATGAATTCCATTTCATACGATTGAATAAGGATTTTTATTTTTTTTCGATATGAAATGATTTTCGGTTATTGGATGGTATTCTAATTACATAGAATATCCATATATATAGAACAAAAGATTTCGTAAATTACGGAGGAATTTACGGGATATATCAGGCAACGTTTACAGTAATAGATACGATAAGATATGATTTAGCAGATACGCTAAGATATGAATTTTTGTCTATACACTATTAATGCAATCAATGCAGCAAGACGTGTCTTAGACTAAAAATGATAAGAAGGTAATTTCCTGAGGATGATAAGTAGCTAATTTTTGACACAAAATGATAAGCAAAACTATTGACGTGCAGACACGGTCGAAGTCCAGACTCACTAATGCATCCTATCGACTTATCTGTTAGACACACTAATGCAGACCTGGTTCGCTAAGACCACCGCTCTGATACCAACTGAAAGGACCCGTTCATATACATTATAAACGATTCACAATAGTTGATTACATTGTGAGGTATTTGACCTCTATATGATACATTTTACAAACATTGCATTCGTTTTTAAAAGACAATCTTTCTTTACATCGAAAATTGACAGGCATGCATACCATTTCATAATATCCACTATCCAACTATAAATTGATTTAATAATAATCTTTGATGAACTCAATGACTCGAATGCAACGTTCTTCGAAATATGCTATGAAAGACTCGAAGTAATATCTTTAAAATGAGAAAATGCACAGCGGAAGATTTCTTTAACACCTGAGAATAAACATGCTTTAAAGTGTCAACCAAAAGGTTGGTGAGTTCATTAGTTTATCATAATCATTTATTTCCATCATTTTAATAGACCACAAGAATTTCATTTCCAGTTCTCATAAATATACGTCCCATGCATAGAGACAAAAATAATCATTCATATGGTGAACACCTGGTAACCGACATTAACAATATGCATATAAGAATATCCCCTATCATTCCGGGATCCTCCTTCGGACATGATATAAATTTCGAAGTACTAAAGCATCCGGTACTTTGGATGGGGTTTGTTAGGCCCGATAGATCTATCTTTAGGATTCGCGTCAATTAGGGTGTCTGTTCCCTAATTCTTAGATTACCAGACTTAATAAAAAGGGGCATATTCGATTTCGATAATTCAACCATATAATGTAGTTTCGATTACTTGTGTCTATTTCGTAAAACAGTTATAAAAACAGCGCATGTATTCTCAGTCCCAAAAATATATATTGCGAAAGCATTTAAAAGGGGAGTAATGAAACTCACGCATATAATTATTGTAAAATAGTTATTAAAAACATTTCATGTATTCTCAGCCCAAAAACGTAAAGAGTAAAAAGGGATCAAATGAAACTCACGCATATAAATATTGTAAAATAGTTAATAAAGCATTTGCATGTATTCTCAGCCCAAAAACGTAAAGAGTAAAAAGGGCAAATGAAACTCACCATACTGTATTTCGTAGTAAAAATACATATAACGTCATTGAACAAGTGCAAGGTTGGCCTCGGATTCACGAACCTATATTAATTATATATATTTATATGTTGGTCAATATTTGTATAGCAATTTAGGTCAGGTCATGGTGTAATCCTATCATATAGCTCGAGTCTGACTCTACAGTATAGTAACATGTTATATTACTCATGCTCAATTAAGATTCTAGTAAAAGGTGACGTGTGAAACAACGTAACACAAATGGTTTCATAATCATAAAATAGTATTTTAGGTTTTTTTTTTTTTTTTAGAGAAAATTAACACAAAAAGTTAACTGAAAAGTTAACAGGAAAAGTCAAAGTTCAAAGTCAAAAGTCAAAGGTTAAAGTCAAAAGTCAAAGGTCAAAGTAAAAATGAGGTCGCATGCAAATATATATACAAAAATGATTTTCGGTCAAACATGACTAAACGGGCCACTTCAGCTCTTATTAGAAAAATTATCGGAACTCCGATTGATAAACGGCCAAAGATAAAAGTTACACATTACCAAAAAGATTAAGCATAAATATTACAGAAGTAAACTAAACCTAGACAACTCGTAGTTGCCAACACGTTTTCGGCGTTTCAAAGTTAATTTTTCAGCTTTAATAAATTTACAAAAGTGACCGAGTAGCCTACTTTGGAGATTTTTAGAAAATTCCTCAAAACTCGTATTGACAAACGGCCAGAGTCTTTTGTTAGACCTTACAGCAAAGAATTCAGTGGTATTTTTTTTTATATATGAAACAACGCAAATCAGCGAGAATTTCAGTTCCCGTTTCGACATTTCATCAAAATTTGCAAAACTTCTTTTGTCCATAACTTGACAGCCGTTCAACGAAACGAGACGTGCGTTATATGAAAATTCATCTACTCGACGAGTAGAATCCAAATAACCACTTTTTATAACCCAAAAAATTAGTTCACTAATTATCATCAGCAATTTTAATTACGAAATTAATTATGCAATTTGTTTATTTCATAACTTTCTAACCGTTACTTGGATTCAAGTGATTCTTAAACCAAAATTAAACTATTTTTCGCTAGCTTTCCAACGACATGCATATCTTATACCTTATCTCAATCGTATATGTAACTAATTCAGGAATCAACATAACCTATCTAATGGCAATATCAAAAGTACAAGCATGCATAATCCTATATACTCGAGCACTAGTCAGGGATACACTATTAGTATGTAAAAATTAAATTATGAGTACTCACATATCAATATTGAGATTCAATATTGCAGGAAAGGTACGTAAACGCAACGGAGATGATAAACACTATATTGACCTCACGAGCATACTCATGAACCATACTCAATCACCTCCATAGCTATAACCCATAATTTCCTTAATCCTATCCCACTCGAAAAAACAACTTCGAAATCACTCGGACAACACTCCGTCGTAATATTTTATGTATACTAATAATATCTTGAGATAATACGGAGTAAATATATATATGTAAATCGATTGAGAGAGTTTAGAGAAAACTATTTTCAAGTTTCTATGAAATAATGAAACTTATTGAATTCTATTTATAATAGATTTTTGAATTATTAAAGTGAATTATTAAAGTATGAATTATTAAAGTGAATTATTAAAGTATGAATTATTAAAGTGAATTATTAAAGTATGAATTATTAAAGTGAATTATTAAAGTATGAATTATTTAAGTGAATTATTAAAGTATGAATTATTAAAGTTAAAGTAAAGTAAAAATAAAGTAAAGGTAAAGTTTAAGTATAGTAAAAGTATAAAACTATGTACGTATAATACGCGTATAAATATATATAATATTAATTTAAATCGTTATATATATTTAATAAAATAAAATATAAATATCGTTATCTTATCATACTAGTTAAGTAATGAGTTGTCAAAAGTGGTTCTAGATATTTATAAAAGTTATATACGTTTTAATAATAAAGTTCTTTTTAAACTGAAAACGTTTTTGTACGTTTGAAACTAAATAGATCAATCGAGTCTTTATGAGATTCAATCTTCCACTATCCTTTGTCTAGTTCTCAATGATTGACAATTTGTTCATATTTATAAATCACTTTACCATTTTCCAAATATTGTTAAAATGAAAAGATTTCTCAAATCAACGTGGGCCTTTCAACAGAGACTTGTAATCATAATTTAATATATCTGATAATTCAATCATTTGATCTTATCTTCTAATTCCATTGATAAACATTTTGAAACAGATACAATCATATAAAGTATTTAATCTAACATTTTGTTTACGTTTTAAGTTATAATATATATACACATATACATATATAATCATATTCGTTTAATGGTTCGTGAATCGTTGGAACTTGGTCGAGGTTGAATGAATGTATGAACATAGTTTAAAATTCTTGAAATTTAACTTAACAAATATTGCTTATCGTGTCGGAATCATATAAAGATTAAAGTTTAAATTTGGTTGGAAATTTCTGGGTTGTCACAGTAGCAAATTATATCACAGCTCCAGCAAGACAACTTCGATTTTTTCATTTGGAGTAGCCTTATCATAATTTTGATATATGTGATTACCCTTTTGTTACCGGAGAACATTTCATATTCCACTACATTAGCAATAAACTTACCAACAACTTCACTGATCTTGGGCATTCCGAAGAATCTTTATATTTATCGAAACCTCATCATTTACTCATCTGCCTCTTGTAACCAGAATTGCCATACGAATCATTGGGAATTAGCAATCAGTATTTTGAAATCTCACAGCATGTTGACGCCAGCAGTTATACATAACGTCTATTTCCAAGGCTTACATACTTCGAATGTGAAGTTTCTGAAAAACACTCTGAACCGCGAACTAGTTCTCGAAATGCTGATGAAGCAACAAAAACTGTAAACGACCTTAGCAGTAAAGAGTTTGATGATAAAGATTAGTGTATTAACAAAGCTCAGAAATAGAGAAGTTTTGGAACTGGAAAACGGATTGAGCAAAGTATGAAGGAGGCTGTGGAGAAATCACAAAGACTGAACCTGCCTTCAAAGAATCCAAATGATTCAGTGTCTGCTGAAGTCATTAACGAATACCTTGCTTCTGACACTAAACCCTTACAGACAATATTCTTCATCATCCTCTGATATTAGAAATTCTAAGATATCATCGTATCTTTCATTATAAATATCCTCCATATTTCTAAAGATATTTCCATAACTATTCTTATCTGGAATCATTTATCTCTTTGCGCTATCTGTATTACATCAAAAAGGAAACTGTTTAGTTCCTATACTCTGTAAACCTTTGAGTTTAAAATATGAATGTTTTTGAAGTAGTGTTGGAAACTGAAGCATGAGTTAGTATAATATAATACACTTGATCAACGTGATTATATTACAATAATTCATGCTGAGTTTCTAAATGGAACGTGATGATTCACAGATCATAACATCATCATGTGCCATGTTATACGACTCTTGTATTCTATTTAACCTCTAAAATATCAAGAAAATATTTCTTGATGATTCGGCCTTTTCCAAGGTATTCTAGTAATTTGACAAGTCAAGATCGTGCCATCACAATTTCCTTCCTAGAACATTAACAATGTTCATTCCGAAATTCATATCTGTGAATTCTGGACCATTACAAGCGGTGCTTAATCGCAAGAAGAAGAAACGAAAGGACAAAACTCCGAAATAGAAATTAGGGTATAAATTGCAGCAAATAAAAGAGAGCATTAACTGTGGATGACAATGATTATAGAAGATAGAAACAGAGACTTTGAAATATAAGGGAAGATATAAAGCCCAATGACAAACTAAAAATTATAAACCATATATATCGATGCATATAGCAATATAAAGACACGGGAGAACTAGAAACACTATAAACCCAAGAGTATAGTAGAATTAAATAGATTCTTCCGGCGGTAGATGAAAAAGAAGAATGACCGATATGAAAGTTATAAGTATATCGAGAATCAGAACTGGATGGAGCATATTGATGAATACTTTAAAATATGAGTTGAGGGGGAAAGAATAGAAGGTGATGAAACATGACTAGGAACTTAGAAATCAACAGATTTAACTCACACAATGACGGAATAAGTGAATCAAACCCTCTAGTGAATAGGTTAAGCTTTTTGGGATTAATTTAGACATACCACAACTAAATCAAGTGTGATTAGATCAACACCTAGAGCTATTATTCACCACCTGGGTGATTTGGGTTGAGAGAGAATCGGAGGAGCTCACCAGATCTGAGTGTGTGTAACAAATGAGAGGCTTAACCTAAAATGAAGAACATAAGACTTTATATACCCCTGCTGTTGACTCACTCGTACGATTCATCCATCACACATACGAGTTGGCTTCATCAGCCGTACGAGTGATCACTCACTTGTGTCTTCTCATTTAGGTTATAATTGTGACTTAGCTCAGCATCAACCGTGCGTATGAGCCTATCAGCCGTACAAGTGAGGCTTCATTCGGACGTCTGACTAAGTCTAACATAGTCAAACATCAAAATCTCGTTCCTGCAGTTGCTGTAACCACATACAAACACGGATAGGATAATAACGAACGATCATGGTGGACTGTAAACTGTTGTACCTGCAATGGACGTGGGTAGATGTCTAGGGACTTGCATAAAATGCATCAACAGAAGGTGTGAGTTGTAAGAAAATGAAGGAGGTGAATTTATAAGAAAATCTCCGACAGAACAATTAAAATGGATGATCGCATTTAAAGCGGATCCTAATTCCTTTTGTTACCGGAGAATCAAATCTTATTACAAAGATTTTCTTCAAATCCCTTGAAATCTGGAAATCAATCATATCTACGTCAAATGATAAGATGAATCTACACTTACTCATTTCACTCTTCTATGTTAGCTTCATTCGTACTCTTCATATAAATGGATTGTTTATCCAAATTATTCGCTGATGATAAAACTCTAATTTTCAGCCTGTATGCATCATGAAAACATACTTATTATCATTCACGACCTTTCCACTCAAATTTCGAGACGAAATTTCTTTAACGGGTAGGTACTGTGACAACCCGGAAATTTTCAACCAAATTTAAACTTTATCTTTATATTATTCCGACACGATAAGCAAAGTTTGTTAAGTTAAATCTCAAGAATTTTAAATTGTGTTCATACATTCATTATAACCTCAACCAAATTTCGACGATTCACGAACCATTATATATAAATAAATATGTATATATATATTATAACTTGAGAATATTAATAAAGTATTAAACGTATAATACTTTACATGAACGTATTTGTTTCAAATATGTTTATCAATGGAATTAGAAGATAATATCGAATGATTGATTTATTAGATACATTATGATATGATTACGGGTCTATGTTATGAGGTCCACTGTGATTTAAGAAATCTATTCTTTTTGACAAAATTCAGAAAATGGTAAAGTGATTTATAAGTAAGAATGTGAAGTGTAAATAACTTAGATGTTGGATATCGACAAGTTATGTAACTCGACATTTTTCATTAAGATGATTTCATACGTTTATTTAACCATTGAACTTTATCCCATGCTTCACCAACAAACTATAATTTAAAAACTTGAAACCTATTATGAATATATATGATTCTACTTTTCTAAAACATTTTATGATATAACGATTTCCATTATTTTAACCTTTAAACAAAATGATTCTTAAAAATATATTTGGTTTTGGAAAACAAAATTATTATATTTATTTAATTTAGTTTCAAACGTACAAAAACGTTTTCAGTTTAAAAAGAACTTTATTATTAAAACGTATATAACTTTTATAAATATCTAGAACCACTTTTGACAACTCATTACTTAACCAGTATGATAAAGATAAAGATATTTATATTTTATTTTATTAAATATATATAATGATTTAAATTAATATTATATATATTTATATGCGTATTATACGTACATAGTTTTATACTTTTACTATACTTAAACTTTACCTTTACTTTATTTTTACTTTACTTTAACTATAATAATTCACTTTAATAATTCATACTTTAATAATTCACTTTAATAATTCATACTTTAATAATTCACTTTAATAATTCATACTTTAATAATTCACTTTAATAATTCAAAAATCTATTATAAATAGAATTCAATAGGTTTCATTATTTCATAAGAAACTTGAAAATATTTTTCTCTAAACTCTCTCAATCGATTTACATATATATATTTACTCCGTATTATTTCAAGATATTATTAGTATACATAAAATATTACGTCAGAGTGCTGTCCGAGTGATTTCGAAATTGTTTTTCGAGTGGGATTGGATTAAGGAAATTATGGGTTATAGCTATGGAGGTGATTGGGTATGGTTCATGGGTATGCTCGTGAGATCAATATAGTGTTTATCATCTCCGTTGCGTCTACGTACCTTTCCTGCAATATTGAATCTCAATATTGATACGTGAGTACTCATAATTTAACTTTTACATACTAATAGTGTATCCCTGACTAGTGCTCGAGTATATAAGATTATGCATGTTTGTACTTTTGATATTGCCTTTAGTTAGGTTATGTTAAATCCTGAATTAGTTATACATGTCGTTGGAAAGCTAGCGAAAAATTAAGAACTTTTCATTTAGATATCGAATGATTTCGATGAACAGATTTGAAGTTATAGTCTATCGAATTTTTGTATTATTATTAAAAATGATTATTATTATCGTCGTTCTAGTTTTATCTTATTATTATTATTATTATTATTATTATTATTATTATTATTATCTTTATCAATAAAAGGATTTATCATTAAAAATTGTTATTTTTTTTATTATTACTATCGTTTTTATCGTTAAAGTTATAATTAGTATTATTATTAATATCCAATTATTATTATTATTATTATTAGTATTATTATTATTATCATTATTAATATATATATCATTATTTAAAAATGGTTATTGTTATTGTTATTATTATTATTACTATATTATCATTAAGATAATTATTAGTATTATCGTTAATAATGTTATAGTAACTATCATTATTAATATTAGTGTAATTAAAATAAATATTTGTATCACCTAATTATTTTGATTACTATTATTATCATTATTATGAACACGATATAAAAGACGATTAAAAGCTATTAAACGAAACGATTAGGAAATAATGGGTAAGAGTATCATGATGAAATTAAAATATTATAAGATATTGATTTAGATAAAATTATCGTTCTTATTATTTTTATCATTACTATTATTATTAAAATTATCATTAGTATTAAAACTATCATTTTAACAAAAATTATCATTTTAATAGAAATGTCATTGTTACTATAAAATATCATTATTATTATTATTATTTTAAATAGAATTATTATTTTAAAGATAATATTAAAAATTATTGTAAATATTAGAGTTATCATAATTAGAATTATCGTTTTATCATAATGTCATCTTAGTAATTATAAATATTGATATTTTTATAATAATAATTATTATTACAAAATAATACAACTTTTACTTACTATCATTATAAATATTATTTTATCAAATAAATATTTGATACAAACATATTTTACTACGTGTAATAACTTACTTTAATAATACCTATCATATTATCTTTATAATATTAAATGAACCCTATAAATTTTATTACTTAATATATATAAAAGTATATTTTATTATATAAATATAATATAAAATTATATTTATTAATAAATAAATTATATTATTTACTCTAATAAATCTTTTAAAAATATTTAAAAATATAAAACGACGATATTTAAACTATATATTAATCATGTATAGATTTTTGGAAATTATTTTGAGTCAAATTTACTTTTGTTGACTTTTGCATATTAGTCTCGAGCATTAGAATTGTGGTACACTATGACTTGACCTAATTTGTTAGACAAATATTGACCAACACATAAATATATATAATTAATTTAGGTTCGTGAATCCGAGGCCAACCTTGCACTTGTTCAATGACGTTATATGTATTTTTACTACGAAATACAGTATGGTGAGTTTCATTTGCCTTTTTACCCTTTATATTTTTGGAACTGAGAACACATGCGCTTTTATAAATGTTTGACGAAATAGACACAAGTAATTGAAACTACATTCTATGGTTGAATTATCGAAATCGAATATGCCCCTTTTTATTAAAGTCTGGTAATCTAAGAATTAGGGAACAGACACCCTAATTGACGCGAATCCTAAAGATAGATCTATTGGGCCTAACAAACCCCATCCAAAGTACCGGATGCTTTAGTACTTCGAAATTATATCATGTTCGAAGGAGGATCCCGGAATGATAGGGGATATTCTTATATGTATCTAGTTAATGTCGGTTACCAGGTGTTCACCATATGAATGATTATTTTTTGTCTCTATGCATGGGACGTATATTTATGAGAACTGGAAATGAAATTCTTGTGGTCTATTAAAATGATGGAAATAAATGATTATGATAAACTAATGAACTCACCAACCTTTTGGTTGACACTTTAAAGCATGTTTATTCTCAGGTGTTAAAGAAATCTTCCGCTGTGCATTTACTCATTTTAAAGATATTACTTGGAGTCTTTCATAGCATATTTCGAAGAACGTTGCATTCGAGTCATTGAGTTCATCAAAGATTATTATTAAATCATTTTATAGTTGGATAGTGGATATTATGAAATGGTATGCATGCCTGTCAATTTTTGATGTAAAGAAAGATTGTCTTTTAAAAACGAATGCAATGTTTGTAAAATGTATCATATAGAGGTCAAATACCTCGCAATGTAATCAACTATTGTGAATCGTTTATAATGTATATGAACGGGTCCTTTTACAAAGTGTGAACCACGAGTCGGTAGCACTATAAAATCATGATGTGAACCATCGAGCCGGTAGCATCAAGTGTGAACCACGAGACGGTAGCACTATAAAGAGAAGTGTGAACCATCGAGCCGGTAGCACTATAAAAGAGTATGACTCAAATGCGTATGGTTTGAACCACGAGCCGGTAGCACCATAGCGATTATGGTTAACCATATGGGGGGTTTGTCTAACAACTCATCCTAATCCATCCGGATGAATACATTACATTTGGTTACATCGCGAGGTACTTGACCTCTATATGATACATTTTACAAATATTGCATTCGTTTTTAAAAGACAAACTTTCATTTACATCAAAAGTTGACGGCATACATACCATTTCCTAATATTTCCAACTATGAATGACTTGATAATAATCTTGATGAACTCAATGACTCGAATGCAACGTCTTTTGAAATATGTAATGAATGACTCCAAGTAATATCTCTAAAATGAGCAAATGCACAGCGGAAGAATTTCTTTCATACATGAGAATAAACATGCTTTCAAGTGTCAACCAAAAGGTTGGTGAGTTCATAGGTTTATCATAAAATAATAAAATTCATCATTTTGATAGACCACAAGATTTAAATCCTGCATGGTACAAATGGGCCCGAATCCTATACCCACCTATAATGTACATGCGATATCTTTTAAATAAAGTACACATTTCTCGTGTACGAAATCCTTTTTCATAAATCTTAGTTTATATGTTATATGTATTTAATTTTTATATATTTAAAATGATTAATATTTATACATGTAGATATCTTAATATGTATATTAGTATTTTATCAATAATTTGTTATTTGTAATATTTATAAAAATAATGTTAATATGTTTAGTATATAATTATATGTAATATAAGTATAATATTTATTTGTTATAAAAATAACAATAATAATGATAATAACAATGATAGTTTTTATTAATAATGTAATTTAATAATAATAATATTAAAAATAATAATGCTTTTATATAAAAATCTTTTCAATAATAATAATAATAATAATAATAATAATAATAATAATAATAATAATAATAATAATAATAATAATAATAATAATAATAATAATAATAATAATACTCCTCCTTACCTAATAAAAGAGTGAAATCTCTTTGCCTGTTGGTTGAAACAGATCGGGTTAGCAGAACACACGAAGGAGAAAGAAAAAAAAAATCAAGTGTTCTTCTTCTTCTTCTTCACTAACCATTTAACTATCATAAAATCACCATTATCTATATCATACCTAATTATATCCAAGTGCAGACTCCATTCTTCGTTATTAGCTGTATATAAAAAGCCCTAATTTTAATTTCTTCAATAATTACTCAAATTAGTTTAGGTGATTTTCTCCGGTAATCACTGCGATGTTGTGGTGGAGGTCACGACCTCTAAATCTTTCAACTACTATGGCCGCCGTATAAATCGTGGTTCAGATGAACTCATCTTGACCGCCGACAAATTCTTTCTCGGCACTACTGTACTTACACCATCACTTCCTAACACAATTAGGTAATGATCATATCAGAATTCATATAATACATTTTTTTTAATTGTCTTAATTAGTTATTTTATTATCTTATTGATTTTGATAATTTGATTTGTTAATTTTAATCATGTTAATTTTTTTTATGGTTATTGTATGTTAATTTTACCTATTCAATTGTCCATTACCCCATTGTTTCATGTTTGTGATCTATTCCAAATTGTTGATACTTATTTTGGGGTTTTTAATACTGAAAAGTGATTGGTTATGTTTCATGCCCTACAGGTGTTCGTGAAAATGTCTAGTTGAAATATTATGTTTTGTTATTGCTTTACTCTTAGGTTAATCATAGTTGAATTATTGCTAAATGGAAGTAAGCAGGTAGTAAAAATAATAATATAACTTTTGAGATTGAAATTATGTAAGAGTTAATCAAATTATGCCAATTGATTTCAAGAGGTGACTTTTACTACATGTTATAGGCCTCAAGAAGTGGATAGATGGTCTCCACAGATGATTACTACATGCCAATGCCAAGAACTTTCTGTAAGTTTCATAGTGGTGGCGAGTGTGGAATAAAATATAAATAAAATAAGAAACTGCAGCAGGTGGGTCTTACGGTTATGATGGTGGTGGTTACAAACAGTATACAGGAAAACAGAAATCTTATACAGCATCAGGAGCAGTTATCTATAGCCGACTGTGCAGCAGTCTTGCTTGATCTAGACAACATAGTAGCTCACAAAAGTGACTGCAATCAGTGAATGAGTCTGTGGTTGTTTGGCCTACCGAAGCAGAAACACAACATATAGCTGTAGCAGTGTAAACACGATGGATTTATGGTGGTGTTTGGGTGTGGTTGTGATGAAAAGTGATGGAAGGTTGTTGTAAGGTGATGATTAAATTAATTAGAAGTAGGAAAAGGGTGTTGTGCAGAAAAGTGGGTTTTGATTTGGTTCTTGTCTACTTGTTTACGACCAGGTTATGGGTAGAAACGTTAGGGATGCAGATGTTGATATTGGGAAGAAATGCAGTTTACCAATATTTCTTTTGTTGAGATCGTTGGAACAAGAAGAGAAGTAGAGAGGCAATATAGTGGGTTTTGTTGTTCAATGTTATATCTCATCTACATATGTATATATTAAATATATATGAAAGCTAGTGGACATAAAATGAAAGAAATGAGGAAACGGTATCAAATGATTATCAATTTACAATAGTATAAGTATGTTAGAGATGACTGTATTTGATTGGTACGAATATGATATCAATAATTTTCAAGAATCAAAAGTTTGTAAAAGGTTGAAAGGGATCTGTACTGAATTCACTAATTTACATCAATTGTTATATATATGTGATGTTAATAATAAATAAGTATAAATTAATTATTAATAATAATACATTTATTAATTTTATTAATTTTATTAAGAATACCGATAATAATAGAATTAACAATATATACTTATCTAATTTCCTATATGTATACTTTATATAATAATAATAATAATAATAATGATAATAATAATAATAATAATAATAATAATAATAGTAATGATACAGATATTAATATTAATGTTAATAATAATAAAAGTAATGATAATAATATTAATATAGCATTTACACTTTAAAAATTATAATTAAATTTAATATGTTCTAAATTATTAATTATATCATATTTAATAATAATATAATATATACATATTTAAGTGCCGAAAATTGTTCGTGAATCGTCGAAAATAGTCAAAGGTTAACTGTCTCTATGTAAATAGTTCTAAAATTTTTGGAGACTCAACATTACAGACTTTGCTTATTGTGTCGGAAACATATAAAGATTAAGTTTAAATTTGATCGGAAATTTCCGGGTCGTCACAGTACCTACCCGTTAAAGAAATTTCGTTCCGAAATTTGAGTGCGGTGGTCATGGTTAACAATAAAAATGTTTTCATGACTCATATAAGCTGATAAACAGGGTTTTATTACCATTGAGTAATAAGGATAAAATAATTCGATTATTCGAAGAGTACTAATGAAGCTATCACAAAAGTGTGAAATGAGAAAAGTAAGTTTTGTCATATCTTTTGACGTAGATGGGTTGAATTTCGGAGTTCAAGGGATTTAAAGAAAATCTTCGAAATCTAAAAGATTTGATTCTTTGGCGAATAAGAAAATTAAGATCTCTATAATTAAATACGGTGATCTGCCTCGATTACTCTGTCTGATATTTCCATTATAAATTAAGCTTCTCCCGTTCCAATATTCTCATCATTCTTATACTTTCTTTCTTAGTTCATACATCCAAAAGATTGTGAAAATGCTTAATCCAGTTCTGATCCTTGTCCTCATCCTTACTATCGCAACAATCATTCTCCTTTTCCAACTTCTACCAGAGGAATCGGTTTTCTTCTACTTCGCCCTTGGGTTATAGTGTTTTTAATTCTCCAGTGTCTTTATGTTGCGATAAATATTGATATACACAGTTTGTAATTTATGTGTTGTTATCGGGTTTTATATTCTCCCTTATATTTCGAAGCTCTATGCTTTTGTTTTCTCTTCCCGACTTCAAGTAAAGCGAATATTGATCCAGAATTTGTAGATATAGAGTTTCGAATGATTATAATGTTCTAAGCAGGAAGGAACGTGGTAGCATGATTTGATTTTCAAATTTATCAACATTACGGAAGATAGAACCATCAAGAATACATTTTCTTGATATGTTCAGAAGTTAAGTAGAATGAAAGAGTTATGTAACATGGTACATTATGACGTTATGATCTGTGAAGCATCACGTTCCATTAGAAACTCAGCATGACTTACTGTAATATAATCACGTTGGCCAAGCGTCATTATATTATACTAACCCATGCTTCAGTCCCCAACACTTCTCCATAATTTATACTTAGATTTTACAGGAGTTTCCAATATAATGGAATACAGAAAGCACGAAGAGGTAGATAATTTCGGACAAGAATATTTATGAAAATATCCTCAGAAATATCGAAGATATTTATGATGATATTTTGGAATTTCTAAGTTCGAAGGTTGATGAAGAAAAATTTTTCGCAAGATTTTAACATGACTTCGGAGCAAGATATTCTCTAAAGATTTCATCGGATCCAGAATTACTTGGATTCTTTAGATATAAGGTTTGGTCCTTGTATTTATTCTTGGTTTTCTTCATGGTTAGCTCAATCTATTTTTTTAGTACTAAATTTTCTATCGAGCGTTCCCAACATTCCATTCTTATTATCAAACTTTTGGCTGTTTAGACCATCTATGATTTTTGCTGTTTCCTCTGTATTTAATGCTACCATATCTGAATCATCGGTTATCAATCCGAGGTGGTTTCAAGAGAATTGTGTTTTTAGATGATTAAATGCTGATGATAATATGGTGGAATATAAAAAGTTCTCTGGTAACAATAAATGAGCACGCATATATATCAAGGTTATAATAAGGTTGCTTTAAGTGAAAAGTCGAAGCTGTCTTGCTGGAGCTGTGATGGCTATTTTGAAAAAGAACTGCAAGGTTATTTTGGGTAATAATAACACTAAAGGAATTAGCACAGCTATGTGTTAAATGTTTACTCAGTTTCCAAGAGTTTTCAGGTGCATAACTATATGCATAAATCTTTCCTTCCGTAGATGAAATGCGGTTGGTTCATTCTCTCAATCGAGGTGTTTTCAAGAATCATGAAAGGTTTGAACGCAGACCGTAATCGTCGAGATACAAATGAGGTTTAAGATGAAATCAAGTGGCAAACTTGAAGAAATGTTTAGTTTCATATGTTATAATCAATATTTTAATTCATTTTAATTGTCCATGTCATTAGTCCACAGTCGATAGTCCACAGTTAACAGTCCAATAATTCATATATAGCTTAATATATAATATTCGAATTAATTAATACGTATCATGACCCGTGTACATGTCTCAGACTCGATCACAACTCAAACTATATATATTATTATAGAATCAACCTCAACCCTGTATAGCTAACTCCAGCATTACTGCATATAGAGTGTCTATGGTTATTCCAAATAATATATATAGATGCGTCGATATGATATGTCAAAACCTTGTATACGTGTCTCGATATTTAAAGTGCGTAAAATAAATAATAGAAATTAAATGACGATAAATAAAATTGCGAGAATTAAAATTGCGATAAATAAAATGCGATAAATAAATTGTGATAAATAAAATGTAATCAATTAGCTAGGAACAGTTAGCTAGGAACAGTTAGCGTGGATTCTTAACAAAATTTCAATTAATTAATTCATTTGTTTCTAATAAATTTTATTTTGTCCAACGTTTTCTTCATTATGCCACTTGTTGGATTCTGATAGGTCAAAATCCAAATATGAAATTGATTGAAAATGGTTACTCTGTGTTGACGGATATGTATATCGGTGAATGTAAGTAAGATAGTAAATGACTGTTGAATCAAATTCGAAGATTGTACAGTGTAACTTATTAATGTGGAATCTAAATATTCCTCGGGTATTACCTACCCGTTAAAATATTTTCACCATTAACAGTTTGTACAAAAGGATTTTTAATTACAATCTTTATGAAAATATACTTGCATATATATTTTATTAAGATGTAATCATGGATTTAATGAGTTAATATGATATTAATCTCATTTGATTTATCGTTAGAACTAGAATACATAATCTCTAAAATGGTAGAAATTATATAATCGTCATGTAGAATGAAGATAAATGATGTAGAACGATTCATAGAACGATGATTATGCTCGAGGTACAGAATGAGATGTTGAGGCATGGATTGTTGATACTTGGATTGTTGGTGGTACTAGTGTTGATGTTGGTGGTACTGCTGGTGCCGGTGATGTTCTTCAGGTTAATCGCCAAGAGGTGAATTTGGTTGGTGTAAGGGATCGCCTTCTTCGCGTCTCCATTGATTAAGTCAACTACGAACCTATCAGATGAATTGGGGATCGCTGATTGGTTGATTCATTCTGGTAACGCTGCTTCCGGAGCTTAGGTGAAACTCCATATCGGAATAGCTGTCGGAATCCGAGGAATTCGAACTGGTTGAGGGATTCATCTCGTACGATCAGATGAAGGATTTTTCGATAAGAAATAGATTATAGGATGTAGATTAGTATCCTGCAATACATAATTTACATATGCATATATAATACTAAAATCCCATAAGTTACGGAGAAATCTACGGAAGCTGTCAGGCAAAGGTAACAATAACAGATACGCTAAGATATGAATTTATCTATACACAGTCTATACAATAGAGGTAGTAAGACGTGTCTAGACTTTAAAGATGAGAAGCAAATAATTTTCGACACTAAATGATAAGCAAAACTTTTGACATGCAGACACGGTCGAAGTCCAGACTTACTAATGCATCTAAACAACTATCAGTTAGACACACTAATGCAAGACCTGGTTCGCTAAGACCATCGCTCTGATACCAACTCTAACAACTCATCCTAATCCATCCGGACGAATACATTACATTTGGTTACATCGCGAGGTACTTGACCTCTATATGATACATTTTACAAACATTGCATTCGTTTTTAAAAGACAAACTTTCATTTACATCAAAAGTTGACGGCATGCATACCATTTCCTAATATATCCAACTATGAATAACTTGATAATAATCTTGATGAACTCAATGACTCGAATGCAACTTCTTTTGAAATATGTCATGAATGACTCCAAGTAATATCTCTAAAATGAGCAAATGCACAGCGAAAGAATTTCTTTCATACCTGAGAATAAACATGCTTTCAAGTGTCAACCAAAAGGTTGGTGAGTTCATAGGTTTATCATAAAATAATAAAATTCATCATTTTGATAGACCACAAGATTTAAATTCTGCATGGTACAAATAGGCCCAAATCCTATACCCACCTGTAATGTACATGCGATATCTTTTAAATACAGTACACATTTCTCGTGTACGAAATCCTTTTTCATAAATCTTAGTTTATATGTTATATGTATTTAATTTTTATATATTTAAAATGATTAATATTTATACATGTAGATATCTTAATATGTATATTAGTATTTTATCAATAATTTGTTATTTGTAATATTTATAAAAATAATGTTAATATGTTTAGTATATAATTATATGTAATATAAGTATAATATTTATTTGTTATAAAAATAACAATAATAATGATAATTAAAATAATAATGATAATAATAATGATAGTTTTTAATAATAATGTAATTTAATAATAATAATATTAAAAATAATAATGCTTTTATATAAAAATCATTTCAATAATAATAATAATAATAATAATAATAATAATAATAATAATAATAATAATAATAATAATAATAATAATAATAATAATAATAATAATAATAATAATAATAATAATACTCTTTACTTAATAAAAGAGTGAAATCTCTTTGTCTGTTGGTTGAAACAGATCGGGTTAGCAGAACACACGAAGGAGAAAGAAAAAAAAAATCAAGTGTTCTTCTTCTTCTTCTTCACTAACCATTTAACTATCATAAAATCACCATTGTCTATATCATACCTAATTATATCCAAGTGCAGACTCCATTCTTCGTTATTAGCTGTATATAAAAAGCCCTAATTTTAATTTCTTCAATAATTCCTCAAATTAGTTTAGGTGATTTTCTCCGGTAATCACTGAGATGTTGTGGTGGAGGTCACGACCTCCAAATCTTTCAACTACTATGGCCGCCGTATAAATCGAGGTTCAGATGAACTCATCTTGACCACCGGCAAATTCTTTCTCGGCACTACTGTACTTACACCATCACTTCCTAACACAATTAGGTAAGGATCATATCAGAATTCATATAATACATTTTTTTTAATTGTCTTAATTAGTTATTTTATTGTCTTATTGATTTTGATAATTTGATTTGTTAATTTTAATCATGTTAAATTTTTTTTATGGTTATTGTATGTTAATTTTACCTATTCAATTGTCCATTACCCCATTGTTTCATGTTTGTGATCTATTCCAAATTATTGGTACTTGTTTTGGGGTTTTTAATACTAAAAAGTGATTGGTTATGTTTCATGCCCTACAGGTGTTCGTGAAAATGTCTAGTTGAAATATTATGTTTTGTTATTGCTTTACTCTTAGGTTAATCATAGTTGAATTATTGCTAAATGGAAGTAAGCAGGTAGCAAAAATAATAATATAACTTTTGAGATTGAAATTATGTAAGAGTTAATCAAATTATGCCAATTGATTTCAAGAGGTGACTTTTACTACATGTTATAGGTCTCAAGAAGTGGATAGATGGTCTCCACAGATGATTACTACATGCCAATGCCAAGAACTTTCTGTAAGTTTCATAGTGGTGGCGAGTGTGGAATAAAATAGAAATAAAATAAGAAACTGCAGCAGGTGGGTCTTACGGTTGTGATGGTGGTGGCTACAAACAGTATACAGGAAAACCGAAATCTTATACAGCAGCAGCAGTTATCTGTAGTCGACTGTGCAGCAGGCTTGCTTGATCTAGACAACATAGTAGCTCACAAAAGTGACTGCAATCAGTGAATGAGTCTGTGGTTGTTTGGCCTACCGAAGCAGAAACACAACATATAGCTGTAGCAGTGTAAACATGATGGATTTATGGTGGTGTTTGGGTGTGGTTGTGATGAAAAGTGATGGAAGGTTGTTGTAAGGTGATGATTAAATTAATTAGAAGTAGGAAAAGGGTGTTGTGCAGAAAAGTGGGTTTTGATTTGGTTCTTGTCTACTTGTTTGCGACCAGGTTGTGGGTAGAAACGTTAGGGATGCAGATGTTGATATTGGGAAGAAATGCAGTTTACCAATATTTCTTTTGTTGAGATCGTTGGAATAAGAAGAGAAGTAGAGAGGCAATATAGTGGGTTTTGTTGTTCAATGTTATATCTCATCTACATATGTATATATTAAATATATATGAAAGCTAGTGGACATAAAATGAAAGAAATGAGGAAACGGTATCAAATGATTATCAATTTACAATAGTAAAAGTATGTTAGAGATGACTGTATTTGATTGGTACGAATATGATATCAATAATTTTCAAGAATCAAAAGTTTGTAAAAGGTTGAAAGGGATCTGTACTGACTTCACTAATGTACATCAATTGTTATATATATGTGATGTTAATAATAAATAAGTATAAATTCATTATTAATAATAATACATTTATTAATATTATTAATTTTAGTAAGAATACTGATAATAATAGAATTAACAATATATACTTATCTAATTTCCTATATGTATACTTTATATAATAATAATAATAATAGTAATGATACAGATATTAATATTAATGTTAATAATAATAAAAGTAATGATAATAATATTAATATAGCATTTACACTTTAAAAATTATAATTAAATTTAATATGTTCTAAATTATTAATTATATCATATTTAATAATAATATAATATATACATATTTAAGTGCCGAAAATTGTTTGTGAATCGTCGGAAATAGTCAAAGGTTAACTGTCTCTATGTAAATAGTTCTAAAATTTTTGGAGACTCAACATTACAGACTTTGCTTATTGTGTCGGAAACATATAAAGATTAAGTTTAAATTTGATCGGAAATTTTCGGGTCGTCACAGTTTGTTGATTATTTAGCATATTATATATATTGTGTTGAGTATATGCTAATGCAGTTTTGTGATATCGTACAACTTGTTAGTATTACGAGTATGATGACATGCTAATTGAGTTACAAGTTCGTATGAGGTATTTGGTGGGTGCGATTGCAAATAGATGGGTTATATATGTGTATGTATAATTGTTGCACTCACTAAGCGTTTTGCTTACCCCTCTCGTTGTTTACATTTTTAGGTGCGAATACGGAGAAAGGGAAAGGGGTTATTGGGCATTAGATTCATATGATGATTTCTAGTTGAAGCTTTTGGAGGACGACCTAATTTTTTTGGGTAGTTTAGCCCCAAACCATGCTCGGGTGTAGTTTGGATTAAAACTATCATTTTAAATGGGTCGAACTTGTATTACATTTGATTAATGGCCTTAGTGCCTTTTGTAAACATTAAACTTGTTGTACATATTAATGGGTTGTATGAAATGGTTTATATCATTCCAATGGCACGTTAATGATTGTTACTATTAAAAAAAAAAATTTACCCTGTTGAATACGGGTTGGGTTGTTTCATTTCGTTAGCTACTTTTAAGAAGAAATGGAGAGAGTTAATGAAACAAGTTGAATCAAAACGTATGCTTCATTGAAGAGTTAAATGGTTAAAACACGGTGATAAAAATTCTCGATTTTTTCACATTGTTTCTAGAATTTGAGCTCATTCCTCAAAAATTTCGGGTATGCTAATCAACGATGTATGGGAAGAAAATCCAAATGAGGTTAAGGCTTTCGTTTTGAGCAGGTTTCAACATTTGTTCGACTTTGTACCCACTGATCGATGTCAATCTTTTCTGGGACAGAATTAATATCAGCAGACTATATGTCCAGCTGGCCCAATTTTTGGTGTCCAACTTAACATTACTGCTTCTGAAATTCAGGGAGTCGTTGAGTATTTCGACGGGAATGAAACTCCCGGCCCAGACGGTTTTTCTCTAACTTTCTTCAAGAAGTGTTGGTCCTTTCTCGAAGCAGATGTACTACAAATGTTCTCTCAATTCCACACAAATTCCACCTTCCCAAGCGGTTTTAATTCTTCTTTCATCATTTTAATTCCTAAATCCAATGTTTCTAAGAAAATTGAACACGTGAGGCCGATTAGTCTCATTAACGCCCCTTATAAGATCACTGTCAAGGTTCTTGCTAATAGATTGAAAACGGTTATCTCAAGTGTTATAAGTGAAAACCAACATGGTTTCGTGCCTTCAAGGCTCCTTACGGATGGGGTGATGGTCTTACACGAATTGATTCACTCAGTTAAAAGAAGCAACAAGCCGGCTTTATTTCTAAAGATTGACTTCACTAAAGCTTACGATAGTGTCTCGCATCAATTTTTATTCCAAGTTTTAACACAAATGGGCTTTGGGCATAAGTTCATTAAGTGGATCAAGACGTGCATCTCAGGAGTAAAATTCTCGGTTCTATAAATGGCTCTCCTACCGAAGAAGGGACGATGAGACGGGGGTTGAGACAAGGAGATCTACTTTCTTCTTTCTTGTTCGTTATGGTTACTGAAGTATTAAGTAAGATGCTTTCAAATGACTTGCATAGCGGGGTGTTAAAAGGCATTCGTGTCGGGTCTGATCTTAAATTCAACCACTCACAATTTGCGGATGATACTATTATCTTTGTACACCCTTCGGACCAAGAGCTAATTCGTCTAAAACACCTTCTACAACTTTTCTATCAAGCATCAGGTCTTCAAATTAACCCGGAAAAGACTATGTTATACGGAGTTCATGTTCCTAGAGCTCAACTTGTTAGGTATGCCGCAGTCTTTGAGTGCAAAGTGGGTTCTTTTCCTATGGAATATTTGGGCGTCCCGGTGGGGTTCAAGATAGATCGTGTTACTATGTGGGATCCGATCATTAAAAAGTTCAAATCAAGATTAGCCGGGTGGAAAGGCAGATGTACGTCTCTTGGTGGAAGGATGGTAATGATACATGCGGTTTTGACTAATCTCCCTCTTCATTACATGGCTATGTATAAAGCCCCATTAAAAGTCATCAATCAATTAGAATCTATGAGATGAAATTTCCTTTGGGGAGGCGATTGCTCGAGGCGTAAAGTTTGTTTAATCAAGTGGGATTCCGTTTGTAAACCTAAAGAATTAGGCGGTTTGGGTGTCATTCCGCTTCGGGTAAAGAATTTGGAACTTCTAGCTAAATGGTGGTCTAAGCTCAATTCAAACAACGAACCTCTTTGGAAATCACTCGTTCTAGTATCGTTCGGTAAGTCTTTTCAATGAAAGCTCTTAAATAATGTATCTTCCATTAGAACTTCTCGACTCTCTCCGATATGGAGAGACATAGTCAATTTACAAAACATCGACTCAATAGGGGAAATTCTCGGCACTCAAAGGTGGAAATGGCAGGTAGGTAATGGAGAGCACATTTCATTTTGGTATGACGTTTGGGTGGGAAATGGTTCTCTTAACCTATTGTTTCCCTCTCTCTCCAGACTTAGTCATTTTAAAGATGCCAAAGTGGTTAACTGTTACTTTAGGCCTACTGATCATGAGGCCCAAGTTGTTTGGGATTTCCACGTCAACTTTCCTCAACCCGATTATGATTGTCATGAAGCTACTCAGTTGTTTGGACTTCTGTCTAACGTCGAGATTTCCAGCTCGCGTGTCGATAAAGTTGTCTAGTCCCTTGGTAGTGATGGCGAGTACTCAGTGGCTGAAGGTGTACGAGCGTTACTTTATTCGATCCAACATGAAGCTCCGGATTGGGCTAAGTACATTTGGAACAATTGAATTTCATCTAAAATCTCTGTTTTTCATTGGTTAGCAATACAAGGTAGCATACCGGTTAGACAAGTACTTCGTTATCGCCATATCCTACCTTTTGGGCATTCGTCTTTATGTATATGGTGTCAAGATCATGTTGAAACTGTTCCCCATCTTCTTTTGCATTGTTCATGGTCCTTCAACATTTGGTCGGCTCTTTTCAAATGGTGGAGTATTAGATGGGTAATTCCGGAAACGTTGCTTCAATTTTCGACCGATTGGTTTTTCGGAATGGGCATTAGGGACTCTACATTCTGGAGGTTGATTGGTCCGGCAACCTTATGGACCATTTGGAAGGCTCGAAACGAGGCTATTTTCAACTCACATTTTACTAGTTGGTTTCAATTGGTTCGGGACATTTAATCGAAAGTGTTTCTTTGGTCTTCGTCTTCCAAGTTGTGTTATAAACATCAAGCTTACGTGTGGGATTCTAATCCGAGGATTTTGATTCGGAATGCTTAGATACAATTTAGACATGTTTGTTTATATTCTTCAATTTTCCATGTACTGTTGTTCTACTTTCAATTCCTACATTGTAATTCTTTTCAATCATTATTTTGATGATTGACTTTTAATATATGGATCCTTTTTCGCTAAAAAAAATAAAAAAAATTACCATCGTGTAATAGAGAATGTGCAACTAAACATAATGTCTAACTTACTCTATTTATACTCACATACTAGGTTACAATTGATGATAACCTAATTTTGATTACTTATAACTAAAATCATGATAAAATCTCATAATATATGTGATGTACACTTGAATGTCCCATAATCTTTTCCATATACATAACGTTAACTTTGTAACGCCCTTCCAGATGTAGACTTTTCCATAAGTGATTCACATAAATAGGAATTGATTTTCTTCACAAATCTGAAAAACACGTATAGTCTGGTAGCGTCAAGATAGTTTGATCGGGTCAGCCTTGCTCGAGATAAACTGGTATCTCGAGACTTTCACACTTAACAATATTTTAAAATCTTTGAACAGACTTTTGACTCATCAGATATAATCAAACATAATTTTAACAATGTTTTTCCCAACAAATATGTTGATCGGAGTGGAATTACTCGTTCGGAGTAATTTCATACCTTTTCTATATACGTTTACAAGAAGTATGTACATAAAATTTGAAAATCCAAGAGCACGTAAACCTACAAATCTCTAACGGTTGTTTTAAGTGGTAAAGAAATTTGATGATATCGAGAAAAAAGCTATGTGTCTTGATAACTTTCAAAATGAATACGGAGTATAAAACTAATTGGAAGCATAGGGGATCTCCTTCTCTTGTCTATGGTCGGTAGTCGATACTCGTCGTAGTACGGATAACAAATTTTTAATGACAACAAATAATAATGTATACCATATGTACCAAATTTTTTTAGTTATAACACGTCTAATTTATACTTTTTTTTAGAGAAAAACAACAAATTAAATTAATAAAGCTTTTTCAACAAGATGTGAAAAACCATAAAACAACTATTATATGGACTTACAAACATAGTCCAAATGATCATGTAACCAAATACAAAAGGCAGGACCATAACTACAGTTGTTATACATGTCATGAAACTAAAATTAAAAACCACTCAACAGTAACCATGGCTAGGATGACCATATATGGAATTAGCGAGGCTCATAAAGCTCCGAAAACACCACCCATGGACAAACTTTATTTCTGATTCGAGACACCAAAAGAAACACATCACGTAAATTTCTCAACAACAAAAAAAAAAAAAAAAAAAAAAACAACCTTGTTCCTTGATTTTCAAATCGCTCGACGTTTGACATTTGATCCAAGAGTCTTCAAATTAACCTACTCGAAACTTGTTGACAATGCTCCTTGTCCAAATGATCAGACAAAAAAAATTAATTTATTACGTCTACTTAGCATCATGAATATTCATTACATAAGTATACATACCAAAATTTGTAAAATTCTATACTAATGATTGACTTTGAAGTAGTGTCTTTTAACATTATTTATTTGTTACGTAGTATGTAGTACGGAGTATTTGTTTGTAAGGGATGTGATAAAGGGTAATTGACTTAAATGATTAAATATATTTTATTTATTGTTTAAGGAAACCGTTTCTTGAATTTACACCTCTATTCGTTCCAATTTAATTATCTAATAATTTTTTAGGTCGTTTCAAATTAACTATTTGCTTTCATAAATAGAGGGGAAAAAAAAAAGCTATATAGAGGGGAAAAAAAGGTAAAATTTTCTTATACCTTTTAACAAGATAATAAGATAGACGAAAGAAATGTAGGAAAGCTATATATAATCTTGTTAACTGTGACTTAAACGTTTAGATTCTCCGGTTAAAATATACAATAATTTAGTGCACCAATATTTACTATAAATGCTCTAACCTAATTTATATGCTATTTTTGTAATCCGAATAATTTGATACGGAGTAATTCCATAACAAAATAAAAATGGGGAAAGCGATTTTATAAAGGCAATCTGTTACTCGTAATATTCTGGTTTAGGTTCCAACAAAATTAACGTGGAGCCACGTGCGGCAACTTTTGATTTTTTTGTTTTGGCTTACATGTGCTAAGTTAAATTAGACAGAAAATATCTGGATTTACTTTTATATTCACACAAACTTGGAGCAACATTTGTGGAGTTCGTAGATCTCCAGGGGGCAAAGTGAAAAAGATAATATTTTGAGAACGTGTAGAGTGGGGAATCCTGTGTGGTTCCCATGTGTTTTTGTCCAACGTCCTGAAAACGTTCCTAATCATATTTAGGTTAGATTTTTTAAGGATCTAACAAAATTTTTCCTCCGTATTAATTTAATTTTTTTTGAAAAAGCCAAATTTTTACGGAGTATTAAAGAACAAAACAATACAAGGGACACCAAAGTTTTCGTCAAGTCAATGTGTATTCAATTCTAGTGCAGGTGGTCTAGCAATTTCAATTACGCCACTTATCAATTCATGTAACGCCCTAGATCATCGGATCTATTTTTTCTTCATTTATAATATATCGTTTTTCGCCAAAAAAAAAAAAGGACATCACCATGCATGTATACACATTAATTAATCTATAATACTAAATGGGATGACGAGCTATTGTTTACAGGGTTATTCCTATCATTTTACAACCTCTTTCCTCCTTAATACATGTATGCCACAACTTCTTTACCTCTCACCACAACCTACCTGCTGCCCACCTACACTACCACACTACCACCATCAGCCGCCTGCCACTTGCCACCGCCTCCATCAAACTGCTGTCACCGCCACCATCAACCTACCGACAGCAACCGGAAACCATCCTCCACCTCCTCTAAGGCGCCGTTGTTACCATCACTTTGCCACTACCGGATGTGGATATAGACGGATCTGAGAGCGAATCCTATGTATTGACCAACAGAAGGCAACACCGTCAATCAACAGACCCAAGAAATTCTGCCAACCACCAGCAACACCCACCATCATCAGCCTCAAGTTTTTTTTTTTTTTTTTTTTTTTTTTTTCAAAAACCCTAAAACCAATGAAAACGAAAAAGAAAAAATGAAAACCAAATACATGGTCATCGAGATTTAGATCGGCGACGGAGAAAACAATTAGCGGGTTTAAAAAGGAATAGGCGGCGGTGGTCGCAATTGTTGTGTCGGAGTCGTGGTATGAAGCTGGTGGTGGTCACTGTCGTGGAGTTGGACTGGTGGGAGTATGCCCTTTGATATGATCCGTGAGAGGGTGGTGATTTAGTGGTGAAGGGATAATGAAGGTGGTGACTAGCGACGGTCTTACTGTGGTTGTTGGGTGAATCGACTCGTCCTAATCTATAAGGACGAATACAATAACATGTGGATACATTGCGAGGCATTTGACCTCTATATGATACATTTTACAAACATTGCATTCGTTTTTAAAGACAAACTTTTATTTCATCGAAAGTTGACAGATATGCATACCATTTCATAATATCCAACCTATAAATGACCTAATCTGTCATTTACTTAATAATAATCTCTATTGAACTCAACGACTTGAATGCAATTTCTTTTGAAATATGCCATTAATGACTCCAAGTAATATCTTTAAAATGAGCAAATGCACAACGAAAGATTTCTTTAATACCTGAGAATAAACATGTTTAAAAGTGTCAACCGAAAGGTTAGTGAGTTCATTAGTTTATCATAAACAATCATTTCCATTATTTTAATAGACCACACGATTTTTCATTTCTATTTCTCATAAACATCAACTCATATCAGGCATTTCGCACTGCATAGAGATAAAAATCATTCATATGGATTGAACACCTGATAATCGACATTCATAAGATGCATATAGAATATCCCCATCATTCCGGGACGTCCTTCGGACATGATAAAATTTCGAAGTACTAAAGCATCCGAAACAATGGATGGGGCTTGTTGGGCCCGATAGATCTATCTTTAGGATTCGCGTCAATTAGGGGCCAGTTCCATAATTCTTAGATTACCAGGCTAAAAGGGACATATTCGGCTTCGATCCATTCAACTATATAATGTAGTTTCGATTACTTGTGTCTATTTCGTCAAATATTTATAAAAGCGCATGTATTCTCAGTCCCAAAATATATATTGCAAAAGAATTTAAAAAGGGAGTAAGGAAACTCACAATACGGTATTTCGTAGTAAAAATACATATGACGTCATTAAACAAGTGCAAGATTGGCCTTGAGTTCACGAACATATATTAAGTATATATATATATATATATATATATATATATATATATATATATATATATATATATGTTGGTCAATATCTGTCTAACAATTTAGGTCAAATCGTAGTGTATCACAATCCTAATGCTCGAGACTAATATGCAAAAGGCAATAAAGTCAACTTGATCCAAAATGACTTTCAAAATCTTTACATGATTATTATATAACTTAAATATAGTCATTTTATATATTTAAATATATTTAGCAGATTTTTATTAAAGTAAATAATATAAATCATTTATTAATAAATAAAAATTTATATTAAAGTTTATATATAATAAAAATATATTTTAAATTTCTTAAGTAATAAAATTTATAAAAATCACTTAATATCATAAAAATATAGTGGTATGAATTATTAATATAATTATATTACGTGTGGTAAAAATATCTTTGTATCACATAACTCTTTGATAAAATAATATTGATAATAATAATAAGTAAAAGTTGTATTATTTTGTAATAATAATAATTATTATTATTCTACTAATAATAATAACAATATTTATATTTATTAATGATGATATTAATTATGATAAAAATGATAATTCTAATCATGATAATCTTAATAATAACGATACTTTTTAATATTAACTGTGATAATATTTTATAGAAGAATAATAATCTTATTCAAATTGATAATTTATAATAATAATAATAATACTAAAATGATAATTTTAGTAAAATGATAGTTTTAATATTAATAATACTTTTAATAATAAAAATTATGATAAAAATAATGAAAACGATATTTTTATCTAAATCAATGTCTTCCTAATCAATTTGATTAATAGCTTTTAATCCTCTTTTATATCGCATTCATAATAATGATAATATTAGTAGTCATAATAATTAGATAATACTAATATTAATAAATATTATAATAATATTTATGATAATACTAATAACTATTTTAATGATAATAATACTAATAATAATGATAATAGTAATAATAGTAATGATAATGTTAATAATAATCTTAATGATAATAACGGTAGTAATACTAATATAAATATCAATTTTTAATAATAATACTTATAACGATAATGATATTGATAATAATAATAATAATTATTAGATAATAATTATAACGACGATAATAACGACGATAGCAATAATAATCACTTTAACAATAAATATACTAAAATTAATAATAATTCAGTTGACTATATCTTTTAATTCGTTCATCGAAATCACACGAGTTCTAAATGAAAAGTTCTTAACTTTTCGCTAGCTTTCCAACGACATGCATATCATATACCTTATCTCAGTAGCATATGTATCTAATTCAGGATTTAACATAACCTATCTAACGACAATATCAAACATACAAGCATGTATAATCCTATATACTCGAGCACTAGTCAGGGATACACTAATAATATATAAAAGTTAAGTTATGAGTGCTCACGTATCAATATTGAGATTCAATATTGCAGGAAAGTACGTAGACACAACGGAGATGATAAACACTAGTTTGACCTCACGAGCTATACCCTCGAACCATACCCATAACTTCCATAGCTATAACCCATAATTTTCTTAGCTCTATCCCTCTCGCAAAACCCATTTTGAAATAGCTCGCTCATAACCTTGTCGTAATATTTTATGTATATACTAGTAATAATACTACTAATAATAATGCGATTAATAATAA